>NC_136495.1:4732500-4785000 GCF_053919585.1 Euprymna scolopes
TAAACTTGAGGAATAGCAATTAATTGATCTAATTTTTTAAACTTGAAGAATAGTAATTAATTGATCTAATTTTTTAAACTTGAAGAATAGTAATTAATTGATCCATTTTTTAAACTTGAGGAATAGTAATTAATTGATCTAATTTTTTAAACTTGAAGAATAGTAATTAATTGATCTAATTTTTTAAACTTGAAGAATAGTAATTAATTGATCTATTTTTTTAAACTTGAAGAATAGTAATTAATTGATCTAATTTTTTAAACTTGAGGAATAGTAATTAATTGATCCATTTTTTAAACTTGAGGAATAGTAATTAATTGATCCATTTTTTAAACTTGAGGAATAGTAATTAATTGATCTATTTTTAAACTTGAGGAATAGTAATTAATTGATCCATTTTTTAAACTTGAGGAATAGTAATTAATTGATCTAATTTTTTAAACTTGAGGAATAGTAATTAATTGATCTATTTTTAAACTTGAGGAATAGTAATTAATTGATCTATTTTTTAAACTTGAGGAATAGTAATTAATTGATCTATTTTTAAGATTTCACTAAAATCAAATCTGAATATTCAAAATAAGTTGCATTTCATTTTTTACGCCTTTTGCATAAAATGTAGCTTTAATTAAATACAGTCCATGTTATGATACGGAATATTACACTGATCCACCCGTCTTCATTACCGAAGTTACGCAATGTAATCTCGTTCAGTACCTGATGAGTAAGCATTTGGGAAAACAAGGCACTGTGTATAGGAGGACGTTGACACCATAGTGCCAGAACCACAAAACATTTCTATTTAGCGGTAAATACATGTGACTATGGGGGTTATTTGTGAATTTAATATTCCAAAAATAAACAAACTAAACACAGTTTGATACTTTACGCATAACAGTTTTATTCGAAAATTCATTATGATCGATTAATTCGTATATTTTCAAATTCAAATACATCAAACTTTCATTGAATTTAATTGATAATATTTTTATTCTAATTCTCACACAGGGAGGAGGCATAAAATTGGTGTAAATCTATACTGGGGAATTAATCTTATCCGTTATGGGTTGGATATTTTTCTATATCTTTCATACAGATGATCTTTAAGAAGTTCTTCCAACGTCACCATCGATGTGCTTCGTAAACTTTTTGACCAATCAGATTTATTATTTATCACCTCCCTCCCCCCAAGAAAGTTTTAACAGAATATGATATTACTCGGTGATTTCAATTCCGAAACCATTGTAACAATATTTAGACACGGTGTCCCAAAATTATCTGACACGTTTGGTAGTAATAAATAAATAAATAAATAAATAAATAACCATTAAATAAAGTGTAAAACTTGCGGAGAACGCTCTGTTTTACGATTGTTTTAAAAATGAAACAGAAATTCAAATTTCGTTCCGTTTAAAATTCGGTACATTTTTACTTTACGTCCAACCCACAGTTCACATTCAACATGTCAACTTTTGTAAGTTTTCGAGTATGTGGACAAGATTGGAGGTGTCTATTCGGAAAGCGGTTCTTAACATGGGGAGGTTGAGGTGTCTGTTCCGAAATCTGTTCTTAGCATGGGGATGTCGGAGGGTTTTATTCCGAAAGTTGTTCTAAACATGGGGAGGTTGGAGGTATTAATTCGTTGTAAGCACAGCTGAAAACCTATAAAAGTCGGAATTTCCAACAATGCGAACGGTGAGGTGGACTTGTGTAAAAAATAATAAAAAGTTATATCGAATTGACTGTTTTCGTTTAAAAATTATTTCGTTTTTGTAAGAAAATTTTATTTTTATATAAAAAAAATCATTTTTTTTTTAAATATTTAAAAAATATGATTGTTGAATGTTATTCTTTCGATTACTTTAGATTGGGGGGGGGCGGAATTGAAAAAAAATAAAACGAAATTTAAATTTCTGTTATGTTTTACAAAGAAACTTAAAACAAAGAGTTCTCCGCAATATCTTTTTATTAAATATACGTATTTATTTATTTCAAAATGTCTGAAACATTAAATCAGTCAAATGTTTCCCATCATTGATAACAAACGAAAGTTTTCAATAAGTTGATGGGTCATTTCGTGTTGAATAGCAGCAATTTCAGAAAGAAAAGCTCGTTTTAATTGTTCAAGAAATCGAGGGCGTGGCTGAATAATTTTGACTTTAGATGTCTCAAAAAAAATCGCAAGGTTTTAGATCAGGCGATCTTGTGGCACAACTAATATCACCACGCGAAGGAATCAAATTCATAAGGGCGTTCAAATTTTTTTTTTAAATGCATAAATACAGATATAAATGGATTTTGACCCAATTAAGATAAAGTTGCATTCTACGTACATTAAAAATATTTTCTCTATTTAATTGTTATTTAATTTTTGGGGCCTACAAATGGGTCAGATCATTTTGAGCCAACGTGTATATGAAAACAAAATGGCGAAATACAAAAAATCCATAATAATGGATGTATATTTTATGTTTGCATCTTTTGTGTCTTTCATTTTTTTAAATGAGCTTAGTTCAATGTAGATAATATGATACTAGTTCGTTTCGTCTTTTTTTGGTTCGATTATTTCTTTGAATTGTATTTTTTCTTTAAATTATTCAACAAATATTTATCGATCATTTCGAATGTAGTTGTCCCGTATGCTTATAAACCGAAATCACATTAATGGTGAACAATTATTTGTATGTTTTGTTTTTACTTACGTTATCCTTTAACAAGTTATATCGCCAGTTCAACATGAGTGGGATCACCGCTACGAAAATTAAAAAGATGTTTGTTTGCGTTATAGTTACGCTTCTGCATTTCAGTGCATAATGGGATGTCAAAGCCAATCTGTTCGAAAGAAAAAAACTATTAGAGTAGAAAGTGTTCTGGCATTTAGGACATCAACAATGAAGAGGTGTGATTTTGTTGCTAAGCGGGTTTGTCGGGGATATGTACGTCGAGAGGGCATACGTGCAATGAGTTCATCAGAACACATTCTTTTAAAATAATTGTAAAACAGGCAGAGAGATGCAACATTGCGGCGATGGGACAGGGGTGGGAGCTGGGTTGACAAAACATGACCTATTAAATTGAAGACTCTTTTTGAACCTTACCCAAGAGGGAAAGATTATTTGTAGATACACCAGCTCGGATGCGGCAACAATAATCCATGCATGGGCGAGTGGTGGCTTTGTAAAAGTACAGGCTATTCTCATCTGTGAGTTGCTTTCTAATACGATAAAGAAACTAACCTTCTTTGCAACAGCCTTCGTAATGTCCTCAATGTATTTGTTCCAGTTCATGATGCCCGTGTATGTTAAGTTGAGGATGACATTTCTCTATTTATATATAAAAAGTTCGAATTTAAAACGCTATAAACGCCATTTTCAAAATCGTGAGGTTTAAAAATTGTTGTGTTTCCATAATATACGAAACACCGAAATTATGGTTAACATATCAAAATGATATCTGTATAATTTTTTCTTGCTTTTAATTAACATAAGATTTTCGTCCAAAATCAACGTTTGATAGGTTCGTTTTTATATAAAAATAGAGTTAAAATGAATTCAGGTAATAAATGTTGAAGTAGAAGCATCAAGTTGGCAGTTGCAAATTACGCCAGCATCTCATAATCTCTTAAGTTAACTGATTTAGGAAGATAGTGATTAGTTATCATCTGTGATTTTTATATAAGGACAAGCAAATATTTTTTCAATGTTTTCTTTATAGTCGGAAGTCTGACACACTATTCTAACTTTCTTTTTTACTTTTGAAATCACGACTCTATAATAATAAATACGAAATCTGGACGAGTTAAAATATCATATTTAAGCGTATTTTACGCCCAGGCAAAGCCCTACCATCCGCAGTGATAATTAAAAATAATTAAAGTAATGTGCTTACGGTTATATAGCATAGGATTAGCGAATCTCTTGACGAAGCCTTATTTTCTTAGGCAATTGCTCTTGACATATCAAAGGCCTTTGAGGAGGGATAGATTTGTTAGTGCATTCTTTCTTAGAACTTTCACGAAAAACACTCGTCTAGTTGAAACCACTATCAATCATTTCCACCATTCTTTATCTGTGCCTAAACCTAAAGGTATATTCCATGAAAAAGTTTCATTCTAGAACTGCACGAACGGGAAACTCTTTCGGTTTACCGGCTTTCTAGCTGACTATAATATGGTCGTCTTCAAGTCCAACGTAAACAAGTTCTTAATGAGCCGTTACCCTTAATTATTCAATTTACCCAGTTTCCACTACTAATGATTACTACGATATTGTCCCATTGACTACTGTGCACTCTTTAAACCTTGTCCTCGAGTGGACTCTGGGCCTTCATAACTGGTGACTCCTATGTAAAAAAATGTTATTTATAATGTGTTTTAATGTTGATACTGAAGTAAAACTTTCAAGCGTTTCTTGAACAATTCAAAGTAACATTAACTGATTAAACTTGACACACGTTCTCACAGTCAGTCAAGGAAAATAAAAATCATAAAATATCAAGTTGAGGATTCATGTATAAAGCGTTCGTAAAATGTTCAGAAAAATACCAAAAACTTCAATGTCAAACAGGAGGTGGCACAAGCCAAACATGATTCTAAAAAAGTTGAGTGTTCAGAATAAAACTCGACTTAAAACTCATGTAAACAAAATTTCCCTTAAAAGAAATGAGTGTAAATAATTATATAAATAAGGCTTTAAATCAGACAAACTTTCAATACGGAAAGAGAAAAAAATGCTAAAAGATCTTCATTATTGAAACACATTTAAAATATGGAAAGTTTTAATACAGTTTGAAATAGTTCATTTGATTAAAAAGATCAGATCATAAAAATGCTGATCTCGAAATTCTGTATTTCTTTGACTATTATAAAATCTTCACGAATATACTTGACTAAAACTCCGAAACCGTGGCTCCACGTAAATTCAAATATGACTATCTTAACATATTCTACTCAATTAATTCAACCAATTAAACTCGAACTTTGCATGGTGAATTGGAACTATTGCTATCCCTACGGAATTGAAAATCTTTAAGAATAAAAATTTAAATATTTCTTTATATAAGAAAATGTAAATAATAACAATAGCATAACACGTTGTTTGTTACCAGTAATTGAATAGTAAGTACAATAGTAATAATGGCATATATACGTTATATAAGTTTCTAAAATAATTTAAATATATGGTATTCATTAATTATTTATTTATTATTATTTATTAATTATTTATTATTATTATTATTATTATTATTATCAATTTATATATATGTATTATATATATATGTATTATATATATATATATAGGTGTTGTTTATTTGTTTTTGTATCGCTTTTAAAAATATAATTATTCAATGGAACGTGTTTTGTCATCTACGAATCATCACAGTGGCTGAATCTGTATATATATATATATATATATATATATATATATATATATATATATATATGTATATATAGATACATTTAAATATATAATAACATATACACACCCCCATATATATATATATATATATATATATATATATATATATATATGTATGTATGTATGTATGTATGTATGTACGTGTATATATATATATATATATATATATATATATATATATATACATACATATATTATTCGTCTGTGATTTTATATATTTACTTATATTAATCGCTATTTTATCTATATTTTCAATCCATCAATTTCATATTTGGTGGATTTGTGTGTTGTTATTTTCGTAATTTGCGTTATTAAATTGAATATAGTAGGAAAGTTTCTGGTTTTGTAAATATTGTAAATCTATATAGAAATATGTGTAAAGATGCGTGCGTGACTAAATAATCATCTATGTGTGTATATACATATGTTTATATGTGTGTATATACATATGTTTATATGTGTGTATATACATATGTTCCCATAGCAGTAGAGCAACGAAACTTGCCACAGTTATTTGTCTTTCTCTACATAGGAACCACCCAGAGTTATGCATTTCTCTCATCGTTTGATGCTACTCTGAAGGCCGTTTTTGTAGAACACCCCAGATGGTCCTCCAACCACAACGTGACTTCAGAAATCATTGCTGCATTATCTGGGAAACGCTTTCCTTTCAAAAAAAACTTCATGGCTTGGAAGAGGTGAAAGTCAGAGGGTGCAAGGTCAGGAGAGTAGGGAGGATGGAGAAGGATTTCATAACCACACGCCCGTGCTTCGTATCTGGCGACATGCGAGTTGTGGGCCGGAGCGTTGTCCTGCAGGAGGAGGGTACCTTTGCTGATCTTGTTCCGCCTCTTGATTTTGATAGCTTCCCTTAATTTCCTCAAAAGTGAAGCATAATAGGTTCCTGTAATTGTGGTACTCTTTGCTAGGAAATCTGTCGTCACTACTCCGTCCTGGTCCCAGAAGACTGTGAGCATGACCTTGCTAGCGGAGGGCTGCACCCTTGCCTTCTTTGGAGGTGGTGAGTCCAAGTGCTTACACTGCATTGATTGGGCTTTGGTCTCTGGACCAGAGTGTTGGACCCAGGGTTCATCCTGTGTAATCAGTCTTCTGAAAAACTTTGACTCATTTTCTTTGCACATCTCCAAATTCATCCTCGAGCACTCGACGTGTTCTCGCTTCTGGAATGGTGTGAGTAACCTAGGAATCCATCTGGCAGACACCTTATGTATATGCAAATGGTCATGAATGATAGTTTCCACAGACCCTGTACTAATCTTAAATCTTGGGCTATTTGTCGAATAGTAATGCGCCGATATTCCAAAATGGCAGCCTCAACCTGACGGACAGATGCCTCATCAATGGCAAAAGGGTGGCGACCAAGTCTGGGAGCTGTTTCTACAGACTTCCGGCCATGTTTTAATTCACGATGCCAGCGTTTTACAAGGTCATATTATGGGGCATAATCACCATAAGTTTCTTTCATTTCATCAAAAGTCTCCTGTTGTGTGCGTCCTTTCAAATACAAAAATCGGATCACTGCTCGACATTCAACAGGCTCCATTTCACACCTGACTCAGTTCAAACACTGTAAAACAGAAACCACAATTAGTTCAGAGCATATAACCCGAAGAGATAAAAACTATTGCATATGCAAAATTTCAGCTAGATCGGACAACTGGAAGTGGGTTAGGGGAATTACGTATTGCACGTCCCTCGTATGACTCGAAGAACACATTTATATTAGCATTGATGGGATTCAATGAGTGTCGCTTATTAGCGAATTATATATAGCAAATATATAAAAGTAATAATATATGAAAAACATTCTTTCGAACGCGTAGTTGACGATATTCTTGTTTTAGCTAGTAATTAATACAAACTAATTAAAATCACCGTAGATATAAAAGGAGACAAAACCCCATGTTGTTCTTACTATATCTCTAATAATAGTTTAACATTTCTGCTCTTAGAAAATAGCCATAAATCTTTATCTTATGCACTAGAAAAATATATTCTATAATCGCTATAAAATAGCCATTGTAAAAAAAACTTCAAAACTTGCAAAAGTAGTCTCCTCTGCTAAAAAATTAAATTAACAAATGTAAAAGAAATTATTATTAATAATTGATTTTACAAAATTGATGATCAAAACAATTAAATAATTCGAAACTTTAAAAATGTCTACTGCAAACAAAAATAAACTCCGGCATCATAACTCAAACTAACTTAACAGATTCTATTGTAATAGAATACCACGAAATTTTAGGGTAAAAATTTAAAAATGACAATAAAATTTTTGTACACATCTGCGTATTTCCAATTGCCAATAATATGTAGATTAAAGCAATTAGTGTTCCGAAATATGTGCGTCCCAAAATATTGTAGTAAAACAATTCCTCCTCAACAATAGAGAAAAGACGCAATGTAATTTATGATTTTGTATGCACTTTGGAAGAACACAACTTTAATAATAATAATAATAATAATAATAATAATAATAATAATAATAATAATAATGATAATAAATGCAATAGAAGTAAAACCAAAGAATAGAGGGACACCACATGTATTCAAGAAGACGGAAACCATACAACGGTTATAAGTGTATCAGAATCCGGAAAAAATATTGGAATCGTCATATATATACATATATATATATATATATATATATATATATATATATATATATATATATATACATATATATATATAAGCAGTGTTTCATGGTAAACAACTGATGATCCCTTGAAAAATAAATTATTGGCACTATAGTAAATTCGAGAGCGAGTTGATGCAGTGATTGCAGGTGATTAAATAACTTACTGACTAGATGGTTTTTACTGACTAGATGGTTTTCTAATGAATGATAAAAATATTTTTGTATAGTTTTAAAGGCTAAAAACTTCAAAGACTATATATATATATATATATATATATATATATATATATATATGCGCGTGTGTGTGTGTGTGTGTGTTTCAGTTTTTATGCTTTTGGGGTGAGTTGTGTCAATTTAAAATACGCAATATATATATAATATATATACTATATATATATATATATTTATTTATATATGTATATATATAATATATATATATATATACATATATATATAAGAATAATTAAACTTGTATTCTAACGCGGTAAAGAAATAAAGAAGCGACAAACCTTGTCATACGTCCATCAATCTTTTGTCTTTATTTCTTACTAGTGGTGGGTTCCTGGTGTTGCCCGTGTGTTTGTAGGTGTGTGTGTTAAAAAATGTTAAAAGACAAAAATGAAAGTTTTAGTAGGAAGATCGGATTGAACCCCGAAGCCTTGACGCGAAGGTGGAAACGAAAGGGAAAAAATAGGCAACCACCTAAGAATTGAGAAGCGTGTTAAATTAACGGTTAAAAATTCCCAAAGGTTTGATTGACAGTTGGCCGCTTATGAGGTCATCGCGGGGTCGTTACGATGACGTGTCATGCTTTTTATACTGCGGGGCAGTCTTTTGGCGCTTGGTTACTTTGTTTCAATGCGGGTCAGTTTTGGCTTCCCGAAGATGATGGGGGTGGAAACCAGCTCCCCATCTAAAGGGGATATTCCAATCGGACGTTCAATCATGGGTGTCAGCCGAGCAGCGTCGTAACAGATGCAGAGTACTTGTAAAAAACAAAACAAAACAAACCGAAAAAAAATCACAATGCAAATAAACCCCAAAAAGAAACTTGAAGAAACTTACTTTGTAAAATTCCAATATGTTTAATACATTTTAGTATGTAATTTTTCGGATGTTTGTTTGTTTTTGTTTTGTTTGTGTTTTTTGTTGTTGCCAAATATTTACCCGTAGTTTTTTGTTTTTTTTGTATTTATTATGTTTATTTTCCAATTCGTTTCGTTTCGTAGATTATAAGTATCCATTACAGACGGTATTTATCCCTGCCATAGTAGCTTTCCAGTTATGAAAATAAATAATGAATAAGTAACTAATCTAATAAGAATTCACACCTCCACCTTAGTATCATCTTAAAAGTAACTGTGAACATAGCCGACGGAAAGAAATATAAATAAATAAGCAAAATATAAAGTCGAGAATCTCCTTAAAAATAACTGTAAACATAACCGAAGGCAAAAAGAAAATTAATAAAATAAGGAAACTATAAAGTGGAGTAATCGTTTGAACATATGAAGAACGGTCGATGGTGACACCGATGATTGCTGGTGTCGCCCGATCCATGCCTGGCCGTAGATCAGTCGCAGTTGTTAAAGGAAAAAAAATCATGAAACACAGAAAAAAATAAAACTCCACGGTGGAAAAGAAAGGAAGGTTGTATAAATACAGTAGGATACGCAAGTAGTAGTTGTCGACTGTAAGAGTTTGTTGTAAAACATGGACTCCATAGTTAGTTCGTTTCGTTTATTTTTTTTTTTAATAAACGCGATTTTCTCTGTGTAAACTTTAAACGATAATGAGATAAAACACAATAAAACCAAACCCAAAAATAGGAAGGATGGCGTAAGAACCCATTGGATTAGGTAATAAAATAAAAAGAACAATAAATAAATAAAAACATGTAAAAAAAAAAGAAAAGAAAATAGAATAAGTAACCATTAGAATAACTGTCTGTCAATCCACTTTTTTTAAGCAACTACCAACGCAAACTGGTGTTTCTCGTAATTTTCTACTGTGAACGGTCAAGTCAGGTGTAAATGGGTGGCGGTGGAAGGAGGAATCTTATAGAGAGAGAAGATTTACTACATCCATTGATCCTAAGCGCTTTTTGCAGCGAACTCTCACCAGATGAAATAGAGGAATCCACGATCAGCGACGTTATGGAAAGCTAATATGCCTATAACACACCTCACATAGCTGGTGTGTAATAGATGTGCATGTAATGTCTCGATTTTTAATCCTATTAAGGTCAAACTCAGACGGGAAAAATGAGTTAATTTTATTCATATAGAGAGGAGAAGAGGAAGAAAAAGAAGAAGAAGAAGAGAACAGAACAGAAGAGATTAATCCGGAAGAGTTCTTAAAATAAAGACGAAAAGTTACTTTAGGTTTGACTTGGATTGTACCTTTCTACTCTCCCCACCTCTATTTTTCTCTCTCTCAATATATATATATATATATATATATATATATATATATATGTGTGTGTGTGTGTGTGTGTGTGTGTGTGTGTGTGTTAGCACACTGTTCTCGTTATATTACTGAAATTAAGCAATGGTAAGCATTTGTCAGTGCCGGTTATACTGGCATATATTAGCACAATTTATTAGATGTCAAGCAGTTTCAGTTCCTTTAGGTTCATGTGGTGTTGCTTTCGCCATTATTATTATTATTATTATTATTATTATTATTATTATTATTATTGTTGTTGTTGTTGTTCTTGTCGTTGTTGTTGTTGATTTGATATTATATAAGTAAGGAGACAGATTATCCTGCAATTCAATTTTGGTATTAGGCGTAAATACGGGATAATCACGTTAACACGCCGGTTTTCGTAAGATAAACCAAAGTTAACAACATTGCTCCAGCGTTATACGTAGACGGACCTCGATACCTCCCTGCAAATCTTGAAAAAACTTAATGGCGATCGCTTGCGAATCTGATATTCCCATGAGTAAAGAAATGCAATACATTTTCTCATGACACTACTTAAAAACGTAAGGAAATAAAAGAAGTGTATTTATTCCCTCTCTTCACGGGAAGATGTGAGAGGAGGTCGAAAGAGGAGGCAACTAGGCCAGGACACAAAATGCTGTGCACCGTCATTAATTAGAAAGTGTATGAACAGTCCGGTTTGCATTCATAAGAATGCTCAGTATTCCTCAGCATTCCGGCAAATATAAACTAACAATTTCCCAAAGCAAGAGGACAAGCCTGGGAGAGTGGAGCAGTTGGAACAAAACAGAACAAATGTCCCACGCCCCACCCTTGAAAGAACCAAGTACTCCATGACATTAACTGTCGGGCTGATTATATGATTGGCTTACGAAAAACAACGGATTTTATTATCACAAAAAAGAATCGAGTTAAAAAAGTTTACTCTTTTTTCATATGAAAATTTTCGATGGCTGATAAGGATGGAGGGGTTACTGCTACACGCGAAGAGGACAAGGCGACACGATATGCTTGTGTAAGTGTGTTCGAGAATCTAATGTTCAAGACATGTGTGCCGACGGTTAGACGCTTATCAACCTACAAGTTAGAAGTGCACGCATTGACATCATTTCTGCAAACACCACAACTAACATCGCCAAGACTCACCGCGCCACCACAAACACTGTCACCTTCACCACCACCACAACCACCACACCACCGCCACTAGTAACAACAACAAAAACAACAACAACAATAATAATAATTCAATTTATCAGTTTGGCATCGAAAGACAAAGATAACCTTGTATGGACAGCTGCGCGTGTAATTGTGAAGCAAGAATTGCGCAATCCCTTTTCTCCTGAATCGGCACTGCTTGAATCCAATTACAAGGAGAAGTCGGAGACAACTGGAAACAATGCTCAGATAAGTGGAGATCAAATACAGCACCAGGAAGTCTTAAATGGTCACTCATTTAGTACTGAACAAGTTAAACGTTGCTTAACTTCGGTGATCAAACGGAACAGGTGTGTCAACGTGATTAAGTCGTACAATAATAATAATAATAATAATAATAATAATAATAATAATAATAATAACTTTTTAAAAATTACATCCACCACAACTATATAACAGCTACAGAAATACTACTACTAATAATCATAATAATAACATTTATAATAATAATTATTATTATTATTGTTGTTATTATCATTATTATTATTATTGTTATTATTATCATTATTTCTGAAAACACTACCGCTACATACAATAAACGCAACAGCAATACTATTAATAATAATAATAATAAGAAGAAGAAGAAGAAGGAGAAGAAGAAGAGGAGGAGAAGAAGAAGAAGAAGAAGAAGAAGAAGAAGAAGAAGAAAAAGAAAATGCAATGAAAACATGGAGACTGGAATTGACAGCTGATGGACAACACATAACAGAAATTAACATATAAAGAAGCATCTTCCAAGGAGACTCACTATCACCACTACTGTTCATCATAGCCATGATGCCCCTGAATAGTATTCTGAGAAAATGCCAAGCCGGATACAAGTTCTCCAATACAGAGGGAAAAAATGAAGCAATGGAATTTGAAATGGAACAGTGCGCACAACTAGTTATAAGAAAGGGAAAACTGGAAACGACAGAAGGAATGGAACTACCTAACTAAACAGAGATGAGGACACTAGGGGAACAAGACGACTATAAATACTTGGGAATTCTGGAAACGGACACAATCAAAGCAACAGAAATGAAAGAGGAATACCTCAGGAGAACAAGAAAACTCCTGGAAACGAAATTATATAGCAGAAACCTAATAAAAGTTATAGCTACATGGGCAGTATCACTAGTAAGATACTCTGGACCGTTTATAGGGTGAGCAAAAGAAGAACTGAGACAGGTCGACCAGAAGGCCAGGTAACTCATGACCATGCATAATGCACTACACTCAAAGGACGATATTTACAGACTCTACGTGAAAAGGAAAGACGGTGGGAGAGGACTTGTCAGCATAGAAGTAAATGACAAAAGAAAAAAGAACTAGAAAAATACTTAATGCAAAATACTGAAAGGGTTATTATGGACGCGAGTGACACTGAAAAAACCAACAAAACAGAAAACAGAGAAACAAATGACAAAACGAGAAAAGAAAAATGGGAAGAGAAACATAAGAATTACAAAAGATGAGAATAACGAAAACACCTGGTCATGGATGCGAAAAGGACATATGAACCGGGAAACTGAATCTCTAATAAGTGAAGCACAAGATAACTCAATAAAAACCAACCATATCAAAGCAAAGATCGATAAAACACAGGAAAACAACTAATTCAGACCCTGTGGACAAAGAGACGAAACGATAAACCATATAGTAATTGAATGCTTCAAACTGGCCCAAATGGAATACAAAAACAGGCACGACCAAGTGGGGAATTGTGCAAACGGCTGCATTTTGAACGTACAGACTAATGGTACAAGCATAAACCCGCAAGAGTACTCGAAAACGAGAACCACAAAATTCTATGGAACATAAGCATACAGACAGACAAACACATCCAAGCAAGAAGATCGGATGTCGTAATAATTAACAAGAAAGAAGAATCCTGTCAAATCGTAGATTTAGCTGTCCCAACTGACCACAGGATGGGTATGAAAGAAAAGGAGAAACGAACCAAATACACAGAGCTAATCAGAGAGTTAAAAGGGATTTGGACGATGAAGAAAATCAAAATAATACCGATAATAGTAGGAACACTAGGAACAATTCCGAAAACCTTTGAGAAAAGAATGGGAGAAATTGAAATCAGAGTAACGGCTGCAAAGACACAACAAGTAACGATAATGAACTATTAAGGAAACACCTTGAATGCGGAGAATAATACAAGTATACAATATAATGAAAATGGTTACAGTGAATGAAGACCACTGAAACTGCATATCTACAAGTTCTACACTCCAATCACGTAACCCCTTCCATTGTCTCATCACCGACTCCCCTAAAGTGATACCAAAGAGCCGAGGAGGGTCAAGGAGGATGAAAAGACCGGGGAGAGAGCGCTGACCAGACCTTCGCTGGACAAGCGTGAAGAGAACTGGGACTTGGGAAGACTTAGTGCCACTCAAATTCCAGTATAGACCAATGGTCACTGCCAGCGAGAAATAAATGGTAAGAGGCTGTTGCGATGACGCAAATTTATTTGCAAATGCTATCGAAGGAGATAGAGAGAGCTGGACGTCTGGGGAGACTTGTTGTCACTCAGCTTCCAGAGAACACCACAGGTTTCCAATTAGATCTTTGATGACTTGTGTGAAAGCTCCATGTGAGCCAATAATA
Source organism: Euprymna scolopes (assembly GCF_053919585.1). NCBI lineage: Eukaryota > Metazoa > Mollusca > Cephalopoda > Sepiida > Sepiolidae > Euprymna > Euprymna scolopes. The sequence continues at coordinate 4,746,850 of NC_136495.1, forward strand.
AAAATAATAATAACAATTCTGATTTCGTTTATCAACATCTACCTGAAAAGGGACGGGATTCATCTCCAGAGAATCTCCCTCAATCCTGGCTCCAAACCAGGAGCTTCAAAGATCAAGTGGTTTTCTTAAGGATGTTGGGGGTACCTAAAATAGCAGAAGTCTGAAGGCCGCCTAAAACATCGGGGATTTGTAGTTTCTTTTTATAAATTTCCTTTCCAGCCGACTTGATACTACTCCTAACGTACCTCCTACGATCGGGATTATTTATGTATACGCCTTATCTCCAAGGCCAATGGAACATAATTGTTCCACTTCTCGTTCTCCTTCTCTCACATTCTTGTCCCAGTGTACTGAGAAGTCTACAATCTACCAGTTTGTTTTTTTATACCTTGTCAATGACACAAAATCCGGACGATTATGTTCCAATTGCTTGGTCGTTATGATACTTTTGTCCCACCATTCATCGACGTTTCACTTCACTAGTTCTCACTTCATCGGGCACCTCCTCAAACCATTTCCCAGCACACTTCACCCCAACCTACAGACCTCCCAATATATCCGGCGTCCCATGCGATTATGTCTTTTGCGGTACTTTCTCTGGGACAGTCCACTACACCCTGTTGCGAGGTGCGCAATTGAATCTGAGTTCTTGCCACAAATCCGGCATTCTGCAGCAACTTCCTCACCTAGAACAACTTTTTTAACAATCGTGTTCCTAATGCCAGCTCTTAGCCATTACCATGATCTTTCATCAGCCACTTCTGCTATATTCTGGAAGAACCTTCCATGCATTTCTTCCTAGCCAGTTTCTTTGCCCTTTCTCTATCCATAAGTTTAACATAATCAGCCTTGATCTCACATACCTCCACTTAATTGGGTTCAACCTTTAGCATCAACTCCTCACTTCTAACCACATGCTCCTTCAACGACATCTTCTCAGTTCTAACACAATCTTTTACACTTTTCGATCCTCTCCCATCGTCTTTCCTCTTTTGATGCAGCCTCGCTACGCGACTTCGAATGTGAAATATCCCAAACATTGCTAAAACTTTTATTGTTTTAATATCCAGGGCATGCAACTCCTTGTCAGACCATTCTAAAATTCTGCACTGTATCTCAAAACAATGACTGTCCATGCATTCACCACTTTCATTAGGTTTCCGCCATACAATTTCGACTTTGCAATTAGTTTTATTCTTCTAAGATACTGACTTTCTCTTTCACATCCCTGTCCATGATATATACAGCCTCCAACTCTCCCAAATACGTATACTCTGTATCTTCTATTTCTTTCATAATTTCTCCATTTTGCATCAGTATTCCATTCGAATGAACCTTACTCCCCTTTTCATCACCAGCACCACACATTTACTAATCCCAAACTCCATCTCGATGTTTTCCGAGTATGTCCTTACGAACCCTACCAGTCTGAGTATGTCCCCACAAGTTCTACCAGTCTCTCCATTTCCTTTTCATTTCTACCGAATATTTTCAAATCATCCATAAACATTAGATGGTTGAAGCTATACCCAGGTTTCTCTCTTTTCAAGGGGATACTCAATTGCAGCATTAGCATTACAAAAAGTAGTGGAGATGACGCATCTCCTTGGAATATTCCACGTTTAATGCCAACCTGCCCCAGCACCTCTCTGTTTGTTGTCAGCACCGTTTTCCATTGAGGCCTACTTGTCTCCGAAAGCCCTACCATATTCCTACCAATCTTCATCAATAGTGTTTTACGGATCCATAATGAGGAACCATGTCGTAAGCATTTCTGTAATCGATCCATGCTGCACTCAGATTCCTCTTCTTCTTCTTCTTTGCATCCTGCATTACTGCCTTATCAATCAGTAATTGCTCCTTGATACCCCGCGAGCCTTTCCGACACCCTTTCTGTTCAACAGGGAAATCACCATTACTCACAAGATGTCCATAATTTTTTCCGCAAAGATTCCAGTTAACAGTTTCCACATTAGTGGTAGACATGTAATTGGTCTATAATTGCTGGCATCTGTTCCCTTTGCAGGATCTTTCCAAATTATTGTCGTCTTTCCCTTTAACAAGCCAATAAGGGGCATTTCCCGTCTCTACGACCCTTTACAGGGCAGCAGCTATAGGTGAATAAAGACATTGGGACTGTTTGAAGCAGAAGCCCATCAATCCATCTGGACCAGGTGCGTTCCAGTTGGTCATCCTTCGTATGGCAGCCTTCACGTCATCAATAGTTATCTCAACATTCTTCATCTGCTGCATTCCTGATATACTTTCTCTAACCTCTTCCAACCAGCTAGCCTTCTTATTATATCGCCTTTCGGCAGACCACATCCCACTCCAGCACTTTCTGGCATTATCTGCATTTGGAGCGTTGTTATTTCCTACTATTTAATTCTTTATACAGCTGAGACTGATTGTTCCGGAAAAGGTCGTTCTGTCGGAACGCAACACTTTTTCCAACAAAGTTCCTAATTTTCATGCCACCAATATGGACCTTCTCTTTCAACATTGTTAGAACGGTCATCGATCCTTTTTCCAGCAATCTATACCTCCTTTCAAGTTCGTCCTTGGCTTTCTGTCCTAGTTTAACTCCTTTTCTTATTTCTTCGATTCTACCAATGTCTTTCCGCCACCATTTAATACTTTCTTCAAGCCGCCCCTGCCAGTGTGGCCTTCTATCCTTCATGTTTTTCTTTTTCGTCTGTATTAAACTAAGACGATTCGCAACAATATATGACGCTGCATATAGAAACCTGTTAAGTTCCGTAATCGATATGTTCTTTCTCATGATGTGAACTATTTTTACCTCGCTTTTCACCTTCCGCCTATCACTACTCTTCATACTTGGAATATCTATTATCTCGTCTGTAAGAAGAACCTCACTTTACTTCTGAAATACTTCTTTTTCTACAGAAGTCAAAATTCGAACTTCATAACCACTTCTTCATACATCTGCCCCTTTCACTGGTTCTATTGTTTCAGAGTCATTGATCTCATCTGTCTTAGAGCCTTCAAACTCCTCATCATCATTTCCTCTAACCATAGCATTCCATTTTGCCTCAGTTGTCCGCCTCTCATCATCGCTTACATTTCCCTTCTGCACTTCCACTCTCTCAGTTCTTTCATCAGAACTTGTTTCATCAATTTTACTTTCGCTATTCATTTCATTCTTAACCATCTGTTCAATCTCTTCCCTTACAATCACAGAAAGTAGTTTGTTATTTTTAATTTGTTTTAACTGGGACACCTCCTCATCTCGATTCCCATTCTGCCTTCACTTTTCGCATATATCCACCAGATTTGGTATTTCCACTTCTTACAAAGCATTCCTACAGTACTCTTCTTTCCTCATCCGTCCATGGTTTTTTGACATTTCCTGTTCCAAATCCTTTCGTGTCTTGGGACCCTCTCTGGCAATTCTCACTCCCTCTACATCCACCACATCCTCAGAATTTCAAACAGTTGTATGATGACGACAGGACCCACTCTGTTGACAAGCGGGACACCTGTCGGACCTGAGACCATCATTCCAGCCTCATTCACGTCGTTATTTTCGATATTTTGATTTGAAATTCTCCCATAAATGAGGTTAGTGAATTTTATGTTACACCACCACCGATAGTTTTATTAAGACATCATCTCTAGGAGGGTTCCCCACAAAGGTTGAAGATACTACTACTACTACTACTACTACTACTACTAATAATAATAATAATAATTATAATAATAATAACAGTAATTATAATAACAGTAATGATAATAATAAAAGTAATGATGATAATAGTAATAATAATAGTAATAATAATAGTAATAATAATAATAATAATAATAATAATAATAATAATAATACCACACAAGATTATCAATTTGAATAAAAATGTAATTAGAACATAGAGACTTGAGCTCACAGCTGGTCGACATTGGATAAGTACAAAGAGGGTGAAATTTGCGGTGGGGGGGGGCTTAGTGCCACTTAAATTCCAATGAAAACCAGTGGTCTTTGCCATGGTGAATAGGTGTTGTGATAATGCAAATTCCTTTGCAAAAGTTATCGAAAGACGTGGAAAGTACTAGAAATCTGAGAAGACTGGTTGTAACTTCTAGGGAACACCGCAGGTTGTTCTCCAGGTTTATGTGTGAAAACTACTTATGAGTAAACCATAATAATGGTTATTATAACATCTTTCCTCCCAACAAACAAGAAAAGAGTAGCACTGGCTTCGGTAAATACTAGAAAATATGGTCGTAAAAGCCAAAAATAGAGAGCAACATCTATTTCTCTACTTTACGACATATCCATGTTTACATACTGGTTCCTATTCAATCGTTGAAGTGAGATTAAATCTGTTTAGTACAAGATGATTATTCATATGGATATATTAGGTGCTGTATTTGGTGGGAAGGCGACTCTAATTTTGTTACAAATCCTTTCTCGTTTCTTAGGTGAACTTACGACTAGGGATCGAGTGTGACTAGCAAAGATCGAAATATTGGGAAACTTGAAAAATGCCGAAATTAGTGGAATCCTTGTTGCGATAAGATAAGGTTTTTGCAGCGAGTATCAAAATGACGTGAAAAAATGATGGAAATCTTAGATATGTGTCATTTGCCAGTGAGCAATGCTTAATAATGACCTTTACGTATAAGTAAGATTTTAAACCCATTCCATGGCCATTTTGTGTGGTAGAATTCTTATTGATTGCGTCTTCCCGCTTATATGATAAGCGGTTGAAGATGTCATTTACAGTAATTTAAGAAATGAAGAGCATATTATCTCGTAGACTTATTTATATTTACTAGGATTTCATTTCATATATATATATAAGTTGCAATTTTTTTCTAATTCATGGGCTTCCTAAATGCTCCTATTTATTCGGACTTTACTTAATGAACTTTAAAAGTTCTTATTACAACTATTTCAAACATGTATATTTATCTTTATTGAGTCGCTGGACTATAATGTTATCAATGCAGCATCCTGCCCCGTGCGTTGGGTTATATGAGCCTTGCAGCAAACTAAGATGCTAAAGTCCTTTGCTTATGGTAAGAATAGTTTGCTAAAAATTATATATATAACAGTCCGGTTTGAGTTTTTCTTTTTTCGTCTTTTTCTTTTTCAATTTTGTCTTTATTTTTATTGACACGCTTTAAACATTTTTGTATTCTCTGACAACCATAATAGAACGAAGTTTCATCAACTGCAAAAACCAGCAAATTTCAACTCAGCTATACAGATTATTTTCTGACCTGATCTCTAAACTTTTAAACAATGCGAAAACGATGCAGCGCTTGGAAAAATAATATACGAAAAATCTTAGCGGCCCCTTAACTGGAAAATCTGGAGGAGCCGGTTAACACTGATGAGTTTGTTGGTGAAACAGTCCCTAGTTTTTTTTTCCTATATTACTTTGGAGGCAATATATATATATATATATATATATATATATATATATATATATATATATATATATATATATGTATATATATTGATATATATATGTATATATATTGATATATATATATATATATATATATATATATATATATACATATATGTGTGTGTGTGTGTGTGCGTGTGTTTATTCTCATCGCAATTCGATGATCAAAGACAAACGTTAAAAGAAAACATGGATCAGGATACATAAAGATGCGAAACCTGCCAATGTAATCACTTAAGACATGACCAAATTAATGTTCAAACACAATCAAAGATATGAACAAGATCTAAGTTATCTTGATACGTAAATATTGCTTGTATTTGATACGGCTTATGCTAGAAAAAAACCCGTGCAAGTGCTTATAGAAAACATCTGACGTCCTACAGCATCTTGCTTTCTGAAACCCATGCCATGTCTAGCGACCGGTCTGAGATTAAAGCCAGAAATAGAATCATTTACTTATTGATTTTGCACAGGTGGAATAATATTTTTTTAATTTGATTTTTTGATAGAATCAATGAGTTCTCCCGTTGAAATATTTGTTTCATAGGAGATAACTTTGATAGAATCTAAATTAGATAATTACCGGTAATTCTGCTCCTAAAACGCAACTATACTCATGTCGTTTATATTTTCATTGATTTATGCGGTAATATCCTTATATAAGTTATGGGAAGTTATGAAATGTAATATATACATACATATATATATATATATTATATATATATATATATATATATATTAAAGGAGATTAGAACAATAGTCTAAAGAGCAGAGTGTATTTTAATGTAATAGTGAAATTACTAGTTTAATTAAAATACAGGAAAGAAAAAGTGCTCGTTGTAATTTAGATATATAATAAGCTCGATAGGTAAATATTCTAGAGCTAATTTAATTAGGTTTATTTATGATACATCTGCCTTACTTTTAATGCTAGGTTTATTTATGGTGTCTTTTAAATTTAAATTTAATAAAACCCTTCACAATTTGCTGATGAGGAAACCTTGTTTATTAAAAAACTATATGTAATAATTATTGTCCGTAACTTGATGTCTACCACAATAAAAACACTGTTTTCCGAAACGATCGTACAAATAATTCATTTTGTTGTTGTTCCTTCTTATGAAATGGATTTTTAATTTAATTATAATTTGATTTTTAAATTTTAAATTATCAATCACATTACTAAATATATATATATATATATATATACTTTTTTTTTACACAGAGATCACCACTTATCAAGGCCCGGAAGCCACTCAGGGATAAGGGTTATTGCAAGTACATTACGTTAGTGAGGAGATTTGATGAAGTGTTTACTTAAGGGGGCGGTTCATTAGGAATTTGTTTACATTAGACTTGAAGACATCCAAGTTGTAGTCCGGAGGGAAGCAGGCAGACGGAACAGAGTTCCACAGGCGTGCAGTTCTAAGAAAGAAGCTTTGTTCATGAAATCCGCGTTTTGATTTAGGCACAGATATAGAGTGGGGGAAATTTTTCACAGTGGATTCAGCTAGACGGGTGTTTTTCGTGAAAGATTGGCGAGAGGGACCAGGGATTGGAGTTCAGACGAGCACTTGTCATGAAAATAACGATAAAACAAGTATAGGCTCGCAACGTCTCTTCTGTGGGAGAGGGGTTGCAGGGTAGAGAAAAGGGCATCCCCCACTAAACCACGAAGTCTATTTTGTACTCTGTCAAGGCATGATAGGCTGTTTTTGGCAGCTCCTGCCCAGATATGGCAACAGTATATATATATATATATATATATATATATATATATATATATATATATATATGAAAGTGAGTATGTGTGAGGACATTTCTTAAACTATATATTCAACGAACTTTTGATCCACAGACTTGAAATTTGATATAAAGGATATTCAGACATGTGGGGAACTTTTGAATTGGTTTCCCTCTAGAAGAAAATGCTAATTGAAAAATTGTTACTTGGGGGGGTCATCGGATCTTACCTATTTTCTAACTATTTCACGAATTCGCATGCGTGAATAGTCCACATTGCATATTACTTATGTTAAAAATAAGCAGATTTAAAACACTTTTAAAGGTTGGTCTAATGGTTATCGCACTTGACTCACTCTCATTAGGTTTTGGTCTCGATCTCAACTCGAGTATTTTTTATTCAATTATTTTACTTATAAAAAGTGAACGTTTAGAAAAAAACATAATACTCGCATGCACTTTCAGTAATAATTAAAATATATTTATGTATAGCTGACGACCGGGCAGTGTGCTAGTCGTATATAAAATCATTTTTAATAAGCAAAAATGTGTTGTTAATTGCCGATATTGATTAGCAAAAGTGCAGCCATCCAGTAGATACATAATCAACATTTGTTTCTCTATGGCGTTTTCTTATATATGTCAATTACATAAAACCCATTTTAGCATTGAGTTATATTTGAATAGAAAACAAATATTAACCTTTCGAATAATCGGGTGACTTATTTCTCGTACTAGTTTTTCTGTCACTCCTACTGTTAATATTCTATGCATATATTGTTTGCTTTTCCTATGCTTTTTTGTTTTAGAAGGTGTATTCGAATATAGCTTCTCTATATGTTTCTACCTCTTTTGCAATATTACATATCAAATGTAATAAGAATTACGATAAACTTAAAACTTGAGATAGTTCAATAGTGGCTGGAACAATAAAATTTTTCGCCCAGAAGAAAACAACACTTACAGCTTTATTTTAAAACTATTACTGAAAAAAATCAATTCAGAAAACTTAATTATGTAGTAGAGCTGACATCTATTTAATGGAGCCATCCCAGCCTCAATCACCGCATCGATAAGGGTCCAAAACAGGGAGCATGCTTTTTCCACAAACGCGAGCGGGAGCTCGATTAATACTCGACAGATGGCGGCAATTAGGCTGGCTTTGGTGATGTGGGAGGTCATGCTCCTGATGTTCTCAGGGTATAATCAAACGAAGTAGTCCAGCGAGTTCAGGTCGAGGGAGGAGGATAGGCAGTGAGAGGAGGGTACTCAGTTCTAGCAATCCTTCTGAAGCTAAGGCTAGGTCCTGCTGCCACACCCAGGGTCTGCCAGCAACCACCTGATTGCACCAGGAGATCACCATACTTTTCAACACATTCAGGTATTAATTAATTAATTAATTTCAATTGTGTTGCTCTTGTCATTAAACAACAGCAACGAAAACAATTCTGTGTAAATATTATTATTTTTATTATTTTTAATCAATTGTCTATTTGGAAATACACGTTTTAAATGTAAAAACATTAAAGTTATACGACATGGCCAAAAAGACTCTATTTAAGGTTATATTGGATATAATAGTTTCATAGTTAAAGTGTGTATTTATCAATGCAAAAATCTATTTCTCGTTACATTTTTGTTCAAAACGGTTTCACAGATAACTATAAAATACAAAAAGATGTGGCCCTCATTTGAATGCACTCTAAAGGTCATAACCGTGGCAGGAAACTTTGATTTCATCACCCTGAGCACGCCCTGTTCTCTAGGGAAATCCAGCGATCCATTTAAAGAGCACCTGCAATTGTCCTGTTGTCATAATTTGGATCGATAGAAAGCATGAGTTTACAGCGGCGCATCACCGGTCTCGCTCGTTGAACATTGTATCATGATAGAAGGCTCATATTGCTCTTGGGATTTGTACACAACTGACTAACTAGTAGATTGTCTGCAACAAAGAAAGAAAACTAGTTTTCATCAAACAGAAATGGAATCATGTCTTTTTTTTGGGGGGGTGACAATTTTATCGTTTCATCCTATATAAATAAAAGGAAAGATCAAATATAAAACTATTTAATTAGTTGCTGGAGACGAAACAAACGAACGGAGATAAGTATAATATATAATCAACACACGAGCGGGGGAAAAGAAAGAGAGAGAGATAGAAGAAAAAAGAGAGAGACGGAGATATTACTAAGTAAAAGAGACTAATTTTGGATTTTGTCTTTCAAGTTAAAATAACATAATTGTTTTTTAAACTTACTTTTACCTCACTCGAATAATGTAATCCGGACTAAATGATCTACTCAGCTTTTCCCAGTAAACAAATAAAACTTTGATCTAACTGCAGCAAATAATTATCTCGTCACATTACACCACGGTTGCTAGTACATCTTCTTTTATATTATTTATTAGCATTTAATTCGAAAAAGCAAAGCATAAAAAAGTCGCTCCCTAAGAGTTTTGAACATTTAAAAAAACTGACGTCTATGGATAGCAGATAGAAGTAATGCAAATAAAAACAGATTTGATAAAATACTCGATTAAATATAAATTCCTTTAATTATAGAAGACTTCGTCAAATAAAAGATCAGATTTCTCTTCTTTCTCTACTTTCCAACACTTCAATTTAATCGCGTTTATATTCCTCTTCTCACCCTTGTTGCGGACCAGGATATAATACCCTAGCTCGCCACAAGAAAATAATGAAACGAATGGAATTGAAGGAAACAAAGACTCAATTGATGGATAAGATAAACATCGTTTATTTACTGTTGAAAGAAGGTTTTAGATATAACATGTGTTCATGTCCGCGCGTGTGTAACCAATGTTCGTTCCGGGACTGGTGTTGTAGAAAGAAAAGGAAATGTGTGTTCATCTCAAGTTCGTGTCACTATCGTTTGTTCGCGCGTGGAAAGAGAAATGAGTGTTGTAGTGGAAATTGGAATGATAGTCCAGCGTGTAGACAAAAACAAAGAATGGAGAGTTGACGTCAGTTAGCAGTCAGCTACGCGAAGGTGTTCTCAGGGACCAGTAGTAGATAGAGAGAGAAATAGTGAGAAGGCGTACATACGGTCTGTTAGCTCGTGCCCATACATAGTAGTAAGTGGGCGTGACGCACGCGGTCGATCCGTAGACCGACCGACCATCATGAAAGCTGGGCCGAAAAGAAGGAGCCGCTTGTTGCTCTCTCTTTTATACTCGTTTCCGGTGGTCTTTTGCGCATGTGTGTATTTCCTTGGAAAACGGAAGTGACGTCGTTCATGTGTGCGTTCGTGTGCGCGTGTGTGAGTACATGTGTATACGTTAGCGTGTGTGTATGTACACGTGAATGTGAGTGTATGTACGCGAACGTGAATATATGTACGTGTGTGGACGTGGGCGCGTATGTTTGTGTGTGCGTATGTATACGACAAGTAATATAGCTTGTAATATGAATGTGTGTTTTGTGTGAGGCTTGAAACAGACTCGTACACCCTTAAAGATATATCTGAATTAAAGTAATTTGGAGACCATAAATTGCTTCAGCCATTACTGGCACCGACTCTATATACCTTCCTCTTTTCTTTGAACAATATATATAAACTACATTTTGAGATGGTAAACTGCTTCAGACATTATTGAGACCGGTTTCATATACTCCACCTCTCTTAATATATATAAGGTAACTTAATTTTGAGATCGTAAACTGCTTCATTTATTTCTGGGATTGCCTCCATATACCTACATTTCTTAATATGTATAAAGTAACTTAATTTTGAGATCGTGAACTGCTTCAGTGATTTCCGGAACTGACGCCATATATCCCTCATCTTCAAAATATGAATGAAATAAAGTAATATTCAAATCGTAAGGCTGTTGGATCGTAAACATGGTCCAACATCCGAAACATATGTAACCAAACAGATAATGAAAAGATAAAAAACCAAACAGATAATGAAAAAATAAAACACATATTTGCTCTGCAATAGTATTGAGAATTCTCTTCTGGTTTTTACTAATTACCAGTTCTACTATATATATATATATATATATATATATATATATATATATATATATATATATATATATATATATATATGCTAACGTTTTCTCGCTCTGACATTGATATTAAAGGCCAACTTTTTTATTTAAATATTATTAAAGAAAACATTTTAATATATTTAGATATGGATATCCGTGTGACTACATAAAAGTTAACTACTTAACAATTCCTTTGAAAAATCAGCGTTAATTATTCGTTCATTCTTTTGGTTTCTTATTAGATGATGTGCTTATGTGTATATATGGTATGAGTGTACATTTTGATTTTGTCGTGACCTCCGGTTTTAGCAGTCTTCTTCGGTACATAAAATATCATTACTGAATGTTGTTGAATGATCATTTTCATTCGGACCTTCGAGCTCGTCCCACTTTACTTTGTAGACGACCATCTTGGACAAATAACTCGGAAAGACGCTTGTTGTCTACTTCCTATGACGCCAGCTGAAAAAAACAAACAAATTCACCGGTACGTTTATGGTACGCTAAACGTTTATGGTACGCTTAACCGTTATTTATTGGTTAATATGCATTTTTAACTGTGCAGTGTCTATATAAGCACACCGATACCTGCAAGAACTCGTTAATTTTTAGTAGGAGTTGCAACTTGAACATTAATTCAGAATGTATATGCGGTTTTATCCAAATGGTACTTGATGGTGTACCTGCAGAATGGCGAGTAGATTTATTATAACGGGAGATTCTAACAAAATGGAAGGTAGTTTCTGTTGTGCTGTGATACGGATTGTTTAACTTAGTAGTCTCCATTGAAAATCCAAGATTCAAACGGAAGCTGCTTAAAATGGAGATTTCACAGAAAATGCATACGAAAAAAATAAGAAACAAAATATCTGGATATCGTTTTCGTAAATTTTCATAGACTGTTTTGTTTTTTTGTTTTTTTTTTTCATAAAGGTTTTTTTCTTACCTATCACTGTCCAATATTCGATTTGCAACTATTATTATCATTTATATATATTTTTTAATTTCGCTATTGACATTAGTAGTATTAGTGGTGGTAATAGTTGTTGTTGTTGTTGTTGTTGTTGTTGTAGTAGTAGTATCAGTGATATTTTTCACAAAAATTTTTCCACAAGTTATTATCAGTGCCTCCTGCTAGTAATTCAGGGTGTCTGAAGATACTTACCTCCTGGCCTAAAATATACCAAAATTGATGTTATTGTTTTTGTGTTTTCATTTCCAAAACTCAATCATGTTCTGCAAAGTCAAAAACAAAAACAAAAATTTTTCCTTTACAAAACAACCAAAGCAAACCAAGCGCCATGAATAAACATGTAAAGCTATAAAGAAAACGTGTTTTCTACTGTTACTATATTCGGCAATAAATAATCCGAAAGAGTTGATATGCACGTAAGAAAAGAAACAAAACAAAAAAAAAAACAACATACATTGATAAGTATTTGAAGTTTAATAAGTTTTCCAATATTTCTGTAATATAGAACTCGTAACGGTTGATATGCCGTAAAACAAAAAGGCCAGTATAAATAATTGTTCATTGCTAATCACAAGTTGTTTTACGTCGAGTCTTTAGCATTTAGAATATTTTCAAGACATTCCCTATATTTTCCGCATCAGACAAATTTTGCAATGTATTACGTTAAAAAAATAATGACTGACAAAATGAACAAATGTCTGTTGATATAAGTGTAACAATGCGCGAACTCGCGGATGGCGGCTGTATACAAATGCTGAGCTGTGTGCGAAGTGACGTCCCGGCGGAGAAAAAGAAGATACAAAAGGAAAGCTACGCGAGGATCTAGGATTTTGTTTTATTTGCTAAAGTACCCGGACATAAATGTTGTTGATTCAACGGAAAAAGCGGGTCTTCTGTTCTTTATCATCAACGCTCTGATCCCCATCTGGCATCAATTGAAATGGATGGCTCTCGTCTAGGAGAAGCCCCATGTTTTGACAAGCTTCTGGGTTTGTCCTTTACTCCTCATCTGAAATGGAACGTGTACATCGTCTGTTGCCAAGGTCGCTGGAAAGATGGTGGGATCCTTCTACCGCTCCAGAAGATATCTCACTACTCATGCAATTCTCTATCTATATAAAAGCCAAGTACGTCCAAGGATGGAATACTGCTGCCATATCTGGGCAGGAGCTGCTAAAAACAGCGTATCCTGCCTTGACAGAGTACAAAATAGACTTCGTGGCTTAGTGGGGGGTGCCCTTTTCTCTACCCTGCAACCTCTCTCCCACAGAAGAGACTTTGCGAGCCTATCCTGGTTTTATCGTTATTTCCATGATAAGTGCTCGTCTGAACTCCAATCTCTGGTCCCCTCTCGCCAATCCTTCACGAAAAACACCCGTCTAGCTGAATCCACTGTGAAAAATTTCCCCCACTCTTTATCTGTGCCTAAATCAAAACGTAGATTCCATGAACAAAGCTTCTTTCTTAGAACTGCACGACTGTGGAACTCTGTTCCGTCTGCTTGCTTCCCACCTGACTACAACTTGGGTGTGTTTAAGTCCAACGTTAACAAATTCCTAATGAACCGTCCTCTTAAGTAAACGCTTCATTAAATCTCCACACCAACGTACTGTACTTACAATAACCCTTATCTCTGAGTGGCTTCCGGGTCTTGATAAGTGGTGAAAACCGTGTAAAAAAAGGTACTCTGCTACAACGTGTGGGGTTCCGAGTATCTATATGTTAACGCATGTGTAGATGTGTACTACGTTACGTAAGATGTAATGTCCAGACGAAATATCTTTTTTTTTTTCAATTAGGTTTTTTATTTACTGTTGTGTCGGTATAGACAGCGTCGAAATAAACACTGCTAAGTCTTTAAAAATATTTTTACGGTCAAATCCGTTCGTATATTTGTTGTTGTTGTTGGTGGTGGTGGTGATGGTGGTGGTGGTGTTACTTTGCACTTCGGTAAATCATTTTACTGTTTTATATGTAGAAACTTGAACCATAATATTGTACTGAATTATTGTCAGGTGCGGGCAACCCGCAATAATTTAGGAAGGCATCTGCGTGATGTGCTAACTCACGCTGTTTGGAATCGACATAAATTCCTGTTTGAAAATAATCTGTTTATTTCCCACCACGTTATTAGCGAACACACGATGTTTGTCTTCACAACTTGTCAAGCTGTGAAGCATTCGTCAATGTCAAACAAATCCGAAACGACTCTTACTTAGAGACAAGAGATGCATCACTAAAAGGTGTATGCTATACCGTTAAAACACGTTAATGCATACGGCTCAAAAATTTAAACAGTCTTAATCGGCGTCAGGCAAGAATACAACAAAACATTATTGTATTTAAACTGAGTTAATTAACGTTTTTTTTTTTCTAAAGCTTTATTCATATATATTTAAACTACACGAATATTTATGCAAAAATATAGTTCGGTTTTGGGATTGAGTTATATTAGAATAAAACTTCAATTTTAATTATGTTAAGTAGCCTAATTTAGCAATGAACTTAAGCAATTATCATAGGGTTTTTTTGCTAAGTTTCTAACTATAAATCTTCTCTGCTCTCACAGTGTTCTTTATTTATACTCTATATATTATTCTCTGTTTTAACACGCTCGCTCGGTAAAGGGAACCTATTCTTTGCATCGGCTTTGGTAATATCTTCAATGTGCTTGCTCCAATTCATGATGTCTGTTAATGTTAAGTTGAGGAATTTGTCAGAATTAGTTTTCAAATAGATTGTTTTTTTTTGTCATGGAAATGGTGATTGACGCTAATTTTAACATCCCGGATTTAAATCGTCTATGTGCTTCTGGAACAGCGTTGTTCTTTTGTGTGTGTTTTATTGTTGTTGCTTTTTTGTTTTTTTGTTTTTTTAACGTTTAACAATTTTTTTTCAAAGGTTTCTGTTCATATGTTTATTTTCACCTGAAGATGATTCGACGATGAATCGAATGTGCTAATGATATCTATGCAAACGACATGAATGTATTTTTTTTTGTTTTGTTTTTGTTTTTTTACAAACAATGGTTGAACTTCTAAAACAATTTAAATTAACTTTTCTTTATCTTTTGTTTTGTTTAGGTGCGCGTAAACTTTTAGTTAATGTGTGGAGTAAACAGTTGACTTATTTTAACACATGTCGGATTAGAATAATACTTTTCTAGTTGTTTATTATTTATTGCTGATTCATTTGAGCTTGTTTTATTTATTATATTTTGTATTAATTCGGTATTATATAATTTGGTAGTCAATAATTTAACTAATCAGTTGTGGGACAAAATGAGTAAAACTGACAACCACTCTAAAACGCCGGCTTACATAACGTAGAATGTTTAATTATGCACATATAGTTATTTTTCTAGTTGCTATTTCATATGCATAAATGCTAGAGTATAAAAGCGCTTCATTCAAACAAGAGATTTTTCGTATGTTAAATGGAAGTAATCGCGATCAATGGTTTCTAGTAGAGAAGTAGTTCCATCAATACGTAATGCCTACATCGATTTGGCTGGCATTTGTTGATAGTTTCTGTCTGGATGATGTCATTACAGTTTTTCTTTATGTCCATTTTATATATAATTCTCTGTAAAAATAAATAAAAATTAATAAATAAAATTACTTAATTGGATCCCGGTTGACGCCGGGAAAGTATATATATATATATATATATATATATATATATATATATATATGTATATATATATATGTGTGTGTGTGTGTGTGTGTGTGTGTGTGTGTGTGTGTGTGTGTGTGTGTGTGTGATGATTGCTACGTCTTGTAAGACGAGTGCCACTCTCTCGGAGACTTAAAGTCCATGAGCCCACACATGACTTCCATCGCCACACGACCATTTTAATAGACAAATGCCTGAGGGGGTATTTGCACACAGATGATGTTACAAAGTCTTAGCTTTATACAGCTAAGTTTCTCTCTCGGTTCAAAATTTTGAGATCCAGCAAGAAGCAAGAGCAAGATGGCCAGCAACAAGTTGAACTACAGACCAGCTTAATCCGAGTGCTGGTCTCCCGTTTTCTGTTTTTTTTTTCATCAGAGATTTGCTTCTCATAGAAAGGTTGCCTTCACCGCGGCTTACGGGAGCCCTCTCCACCCCAACACACACATACATACACACAAACACACACGGTACTAGTTGACCGTTGACCCCGAAAAATGATTCATTGGGCCTTTGGAAGGTCTTGTTTTTAATTCGTCAAGGAGTCTAGCCACCCTCCTCACTAAACAAGTCTGGTGGGGGAACCACTTTAGTCTCCGGTGACCCGACCATGAGGTAGGTAGTACTGAATATATATATATATATATATATATATATATATATATATATATATACTCATAAATTTGGGCTATTTTGTGTATTGATATTCATATTTAAACCTCCTTTCCTATTTATTTAAAAAGAAAATACAACTTTTTATATATGGGTTGTGGAATTGAATTTATCTGAAAACAAATATAGCTAATTTGCATATTAATTTACACATTCAGTTTTATTAATTCCCTATCAGTTTGTTTTTTGTTTTCTTAGCCATTATTGTAATTGTATTGATACAGATATTAATACTTGCATAATATTTGTGTAAACCAAACACGAACCTCGTTCTATATATATTTATGTATTCGTATATATATATATATATATATATATATATATATATATATATGCATATATATATTTTTTTTAATTTGCCTACTAAACTCCTCTATGAGTTATCCGTCTACAGATATGAAACTTAATATATTGGTTATCTGAACCCAATATTAATATTAACTTAATATATATATAGATAATACGGACATTTTATATTTGGGTTTTTGCCGGGGAACACTGGTGCAAAAATGTGAAGATTTAGAAAATGGAATTTTCCATGTAAAGGTCGAACAACGCCATTACAAATATGCATGCGTAACGTAATAGCTATTAGTTCATATTTTAATTTTTAGACTTACAGCAAACATGTCCTCATATTCAGGCATTAACATCAAACTAAAAAATTAAATTATAAGCTGGTTTGGATTCTCGGTGGTGGCGCACGAGTCATATTTTTTTGTTTGTTTGTTACTTTTTAAATTGTATTGGGTTTAATATAATATAATAAAAAAATAAGAAATTTGCATTAACCAAAATATCATATTTAAGCGTATTTTTCAACCGGGCAATGCCAGGTGGCCTGCTAGTATATATTAAAATTACGTATTCCAACTAGGAGACTGTAAATGAAGTATTGAATACGGTTATGAGAAAACATCCTGGAGACATGTGGACTCCAGCTTTTTTTTGTTTGTATTTTTTTTTTTTTTTATTTATTTTTTTTTTTTATGCGTTTCGTGTTTGATTCTTTTTTGTGCCAATTACGAAATCTCCTACGATGTACATACTTATGTACGGTGTGTTGGTTGTTGCTCCATATTTACATATTTATAAGCCTCGTTTTCATTCCCCACCCAACGTCTATTGAATCATTTTTTGTAACCTTTGCACTTGTTTTCTGTTTCTCTCAGCGAATGAAGAAATTTCTTTCATATTTTTTCATACATTTCCATCTGAATACATCGCTTGACATCTTTAATTATCCACGCTATCCTTTCACTTTCTTTTAAATCCCGAAGATTTTAACACGACTTCCCTCTTCCTATTTTCAAATGTGCTTTATTTCTTCTGTCCGCATTTCTTGATTCCTGGTGTTGTCTTATTACAATACACAGGAAAAAGTCGAAGATTTTCTTTCAACAAATTCTCCAGAGTGTTAAGAAATGTATCATTCAAAAATGTGTTTTTTTTTATCTCTGTTTGGCCTGCATAGTTTCTTTGTTTTTCTATGGCATTTTTATTCATTGTATAAAATGAATCATGTTTTATTCAACTGGGAACGATGAAGACAGCTAAAATTCATGAAGATCGTATTTCGTTCAGTTTATATCTCTCAAATAGTAACAGCATATGAGAATTTTATCTTTATATAATGAAGATATTGCGTAATAAGATCATGTTAGAGTATGAGCACGGATAAAACGGATGGAAAGGAATGAGTATTTTTTACATTTCTCTTTAAAAATCTTTAATTTGTTACATCTCTCTTTAAAAATCTTTAATTTTTTCATCTCTTTTCAAAAATCTTTAATTTTTTACATCTCTCTTTAAAAATCTTTAATTTTTTACATCTCTCTTTAAAAATCTTTAATTTGTTACATCTCTCTTTAAAAATCTTTAATTTTTTACATCTCTCTTTAAAAATCTTTAATTTGTTACATCTCTCTTTAAAAATCTTTAATTTTTTTACATCTCTCTTTAAAAATCTTTAATTTTTTTACATCTCTCTTTAAAAATCTTTAATTTTTTTACATCTCTCTTTAAAAATCTTTAATTTTTTTACATCTCTCTTTAAAAATCTTTAATTTTTTTACATCTCTCTTTAAAAATCTTTAATTTTTTTACATCTCTCTTTAAAAATCTTTAATTTTTTACATCTCTCTTTAAAAATCCTTAATTTTTTACATCTCTCTTTAAAAATCTTTAATTTTTAATTCTCTCTTTAAAAATCTTTAATTTTTTTATATCTCTATTTAAAAATCTTTAATTTTCTACACCTCTCTTTAAAAATCTTTAATTTTTTACATCTCTCTTTAAAAATCTTTAATTTGTTACATCTCTCTTTAAAAATCTTTAATTTTTTACATCTCTCTTTAAAAATCTTTAATTTTTTACATCTCTATTTAAAAATCTTTAATTTTTTTACATCTCTCGTTAAAAATCCTTAATTTTTTACATCTCTCTTTAAAAATCTTTAATTTTTTACATCTCTATTTAAAAATCTTTAATTTTTTACATCTCTCTTTAAAAATCTTTAATTTTTTACATCTCTCTTTAAAAATCTTTAATTTTTTCATCTCTTTTCAAAAATCTTTAATTTTTTACATCTCTATTTAAAAATCTTTAATTTTCTACACCTCTCTTTAAAAATATTTAATTTTTTACATCTCTCTTTAAAAATCTTTAATTTTCTACACCTCTCTTTAAAAATCTTTAATTTTTTTACATCTCTATTTAAAAATCTTTAATTTTCTACACCTCTCTTTAAAAATCTTTAATTTTTTTATATCTCTATTTAAAAATCTTTAATTTTTTACATCTCTCTTTGAAAATTTTTAATTTTTTACATCACTCTTTAAAAATTTTTAATTTTCTACACCTCTCTTTAAAAATCTTTAATTTTTTTGCATCTCTCTTTGAAAATTTTTAATTTTTTACATCTCTCTTTAAAAATCTTTAATTTTTTCATCTCTTTTCAAAAATCTTTAATTTTTTACATCTCTCTTTAAAAATCTTTAATTTTTTACATCTCTCTTTAAAAATCTTTAATTTGTTACATCTCTCTTTAAAAATCTTTAATTTTTTACATCTCTCTTTAAAAATCTTTAATTTTTTACATCTCTATTTAAAAATCTTTAATTTTTTTACATCTCTCGTTAAAAATCCTTAATTTTTTACATCTCTCTTTAAAAATCTTTAATTGTTTACATCTCTATTTAAAAATCTTTAATTTTTTACATCTCTCTTTAAAAATCTTTAATTTTTTACATCTCTCTTTAAAAATCTTTAATTTTTTACATCTCTCTTTAAAAATCTTTAATTTTTTTACATCTCTCGTTAAAAATCCTTAATTTTTTACATCTCTCTTTAAAAATCTTCCAAAAATCAAATCATTAATCAATACGAAGTGTTTACCGATTATGTGAGGAATGCGCTTTATAAGGATGTACTTTTTCATAATCGATATTTATATATATACTTTTTGCCTACAAAACCCTCTTTCTATATTTGTAGTTACAAAAAATAATCAGCCGAAACTGAACAAACTATATTGCATTATGGGGAGAGTGAAGTTTGCAGATAAAACAACAACAACAAATGCGCACGTATCAGATTTTAAGGTTGAAAATCGAAATTTGAATGTGTTTCATTTTTCATCCATTGGGTTTTGAAGTGTGAAATTCGTTGAATATGTTACTATTATTATTCTTATATATATATATATATATATATATATATATATATATATATATATATATATATATATATATATATATATTATTTTTATGAAAAACATTACTGTTAAATTTTTGAAAAATAAATTAATAATTTTCTATAGGCAATTCTTTGAAGAATCGATACCATAAAAGAAAGAAATCGATAAATAACTGCCCATTTTTCTAAAATACAACAATTTCATTCGGCAATTTGTCGTTATGTAATTTCTTCACTTATGGTAGACCATAAACGCCTACGAATTGTTGTTCGTAGTAACAAACAGTTGCTATAATCTTCTTTTTCCTTTTGGCTGAGACTTGCACTTGACTAAGTTAAAAGTGTGGGGGACTTGCATCTACCACACTCCTGATGGCAAGACAGGGTCAAGACGACCAAGTGTGATACTAGATGCAGCAGTTGCCTCCAACATATACGGCACCTAGCATTTCCAAAGTGGTCACCCATCTGGTACTTGCTTAACTTCGGGGTTATGTAGACAACAAATATATATCACTTATGTAAAATAATCTTTATAAAGTTGATTTTTCAGTTTATCGTTAAAACCATCGTTAAAAATACATGGAAATTGACGCCATTTTGAATGTGTGTGTGTTTTATTTTTGATTTCACTACTATATGTTTTGGTCTTACTTGATTTTACTTCTCAATGACTAAAAACATGTAGTTTTGAAAATGTCATTCCAATCAGATACTGGACCTTTGTTTTTTACAACAGAATTACACAGTTTTAATACGGATTAATAAATGTGCGGTAATCAATAGGACAATATTGTTGTAATCGTTAGTAGTGAAATTTTGGTAAATTGATTTCATAAGGTGACGGCTCATCAAGAACTTGTTTAAGTTGGACTTGACGACCATATTGTAGTCATCTGGAAAGCAGGGAACCGGAAGAGAATTATACAGGCGTGCAGTTCTAAGAAAAAAGGAATTTTGTCTCTATCTCTATCTCTCTCTCTAGACAATGAGGGGTTCTTTATGGACTCTGAAACGGTTGGTTCAATTGTTTATGAACTCTACGTTTAGGCACAGATAAAGAGTGGGGAAAATTATTGATGGTGGTTTCAATAAGACGAGTGGTTTAGCGAAAGGGGTCAATATTTGAGCTTGTACGAGCACATGCCATGAAAATAAAGATAGAAAAGTGATAAGCAATATTTCATTCAGTTGATAAGTGGTTGTAGAGAAGAGAAAGGGGTGTCTTAGTGAATTGGTTTTGTCAGATTTCAGTACAAGAATTTATATGCTATTGTGACGTATCCAACTGGTGCCGTGACTTCAGCAAATTTCACTAGGAGTGTATTATTCCACATCTAATGCGTAGAAATGCTGAGGAAATCATAGTTGAGTTTCGATCATGTTTACGTTATTATGTGTAGGCTGGAGTATCACAATATAAACTTACGCTTACAAAAGCCATGTACTGAGAACCGGATAAACTCAAGGATTATTAGCAGATAAACTATTAGACATTAAAACGCCTGTGAATCGTATATGAAGGATATGCTTTAAATAGTTTACCAGACATGAAACCCTAGTTCCCTTCGAAATAATCTCATTCGGCTGCAATGAACTTATATCGTTCCTACAACCTCTAGAAGACCCCAAGAATCCCTCTTATGTGAACGTGTCGATGACCCTCTTAACAGTTTCTTCCATCTCCTCATTTGTCTCATAACGACAGTCTCTAGAGTGTCCATTGAGCTTAGGGAATAACCAAAAGTCACAAGGAGCAAAGTCGAGACTAAAAGGAGTTTGACGAACTGTCTTGATGCTCATATTTTATCTTGTGAGCACAGGTTTTCGCTATTTCTCTTCTTTTATATATATATATATATATATATATATACATATATATATGTGTGTGTGTGTGTGTGTGTGTCTGTGTGTGTGTGTAACATTCAACATTAATATAATACAGGCGTAAAGCATTCAATGAATTAAACGCAGTTTAAGAAGAGTGCTTAATACCAAAGTAGAGCAAAGTATACTTTTAATTTATTTTTACATAAATATTTAGGAATCGCTACACATTAATGAGTATGTTTCAATCAAATAGTAATAACTAACTAGAGACTTCTCTAGGAGATGTTGCTTTTACAAAAGAAGTTAGTTATAATTAATTTTCAGAAACATACTCATTAATGTGTAGCGATACCTAAATGTTTATGTAAAAATAAAACACACACACACACACACACATATATATATATATATAATTCAAGATTAATATAATACAGACGTAAAATATTAAAAGAATTTTACGCAGTTTTACAAGAGTGCTTAATACTAAAGTAGAGCAAAGTATAAATTATTTCCGGTACAAGATTTTAAAATGTCAACGCACATTGATTAGTAAGTTTATTTCAAACTCTAATGGCATCACTAAATCTGGAAGATTTAAACATTATATTTTCTTCCGAATTTTTCGCATTTACTGGAAGGCAGACTAAAAACAGGAATTGATCTTTTCATTCTGCTCTATTTTAGAAATGTTCAAAATGGGGCAATCTCACAGAACAACACAAGAACAATAGCTCGCAAACTAACAGACAAAAAAGGATTTATACATAAAAAGGTCATATCTAGTTTAATGTGGATGTCTTTATGAAAGAATTAATCCATTCGTTTGTATTTAGAAATTAATATTATTTAAAAATTAATTTTATCCACTACTTCACTAATTTTTCTTAAAACTTCGCTGGATAAACTTGATTTAAAAAGTTATCTAAATCTATTATGTGCTAATCTATTATTCTTTCCGTGTATGTCCGTCTGTATTTTTGTTTAATAGTCTTGAAGACAGCTTACTGTGGTTCATAACTTGTTCCATTTCTTCAAGAAATTTTGAAGAAATAGTTTGTAAATATATGTTACGAAATACTGGGATTGAATATAAAAATTTCAAACTTATTTTCTATCAAATGTTGGAAATGACTTAAAATCTATTAAAAAAGAAAAACATATACTCTATTATCTTATAAGAAAATACAAAAAGCTGGCGAATATATTCGGTGAAGTGCGAGGGAAATACATATAATCATATATATATATATATATATATATATATGTTTATGGGAAAAATATGTTTATTCAACTGTATTTTAGCCTTTATTCATACAAATTCTTTTATTGATGAAGTTCGATCTGTGTTAAATATTAATAAAAAATCAAAGGTAGTGTAAATATCATAAAACCCAACTGCAACTAATCTTCGGATTTTTTCAGATTTATGTAATCTTGCCCATAATTTGTTTCTTTGTAAATAAATGAATTCTATTCCTAAACATTTCTGCAGACAACACATCAATCTATGGCAACACTTTAAAACCCAGTAATGACCAGATCTTTCTCTCTCTTCTGATCTTGAAGACGTAATGTAATGGGGAAAAAGGTAGCTGGTTAATTTTAATTTTAACGCATCGACAAATAAGCTTATCTCCTTTATTCATAATCGCTCTGACGTACCATCACGCACCAATAAAAATGAATAGTTCTCGTTTTGGGGAAGTTGCATGTCCTTACAAGCTCCTGATCTGAAACGGAACACATACATCAAATCTGTTGCCAAGGTCGCTGGTAAAATGGTTGTATCAGTCTACCGCTCCAGTAGATATCTCACTGCCAATGCAATCATCTATCTGTATAAGAGCCACACTATAAATAGGAGTGTTATTGCCACACTATATATATATATATATATATATATATATATATATATATATATATATATATATATATATAGGAGTATATCGCCTTATGCAGCCTTTAAAGAGTTCAAAACAGACCTCGAAACTTAAAAAATGGGCGACGCAAATAAACCAATGGCATGGAACTCACTCAACACTTAGCTAAGCGTAACAATTAAATACCAAAAAATCGCTAAAAAAACCCAAAGATGTTGCATTTAAAAGCAATAAAATCAGTCATAAATATTTACGGGGTATCGTAGCCCGGTGAAAAAACATCAGGCTGCGTATTGAGCAGTTACGAGTTCGATCTTTATTAAAAGTTTAGCCATGCTGACAATGGTTAATATCCAAAAGCATATGTTCATAGATAAAATTTGGGCACATAAAAATATTTAATATATATATATATATATATATATATATATATATATATATTAAGTAATGTGATTGATAATTTAACATTTGAAAATAAAATTATAATTAAATTAAAAATCCGTTTCATAAGAAGGAACAACAACAAAATCAATTATCTGTACGATCGTTTCGGAAAACAATGTTTTTTATTGTGGTAGACATCAAGTTATGTACAATAATTACATATAGTTTTTTAATAAGCAAGATCTCCTCGTCAGCAAATTTTGAAGGGTTTTTATTAAATTTAAAAGACACCATAAATAAACCTAGCATTAAAAGTAAGGCAGATGTATCTGAAAAAAAATTGAAATAAAAGGTCTGGATTTTAAATTTATAAGAAAATTAATATGGGTTAGAGATAGAAAAGAGATAGAGTGAAATATAGATTTGAATTTAAATTATAAGTTTGCTTTAAGTACCACATTTCAAATATATATATATGCATTTCAAATATATATATATATATATATATATTGAAATGTGGTACTTAATGTTATATATATATATATATATATATATATATATATATATATATATATATATATATTGAAATGTGGTACTTAATGTGATGCCTATTCGCAAAATTGTAATAAGAAAGCATCTTAAATTTAATCAGATTCAGAAGTCCATCAAAATTTTTTAACAATTTATGAAACTATTAATTTCCACATTGCATAACCAACTCTCATACAAATTATTTATATTGTTGCGGTAGCATTACGTGTCTGCACAAAATAAATTAATAAAGATAGGTGCTGATTTCATATATATAAACCTGTAGACTTCATATAAAACAAATAAAAATATTTATACATTTTTTATACAGACAATACCTTTTGGTTGAAGACATATAAGACCATGTGTGTATTGCGTAAGTGTGCGTTTGTTGATCCCTGGCTATCATGTGTGAATTGAGATAAAATATTTTGTTCAATGCTGTTAACGCGCTAATTCCTGTATTGAAGAGTTCGTTCATAATTTTGCAATGTTTAGCTTACCGCGGTAAGACAGAATCAGAACACAAATTTTCATTTCATTACAGAGTCGGTTTGCGGCTGTAAACCAAACTCGAAACATGTGATTAATTATCCACTGACACGTGTTTCGTCGTCTACGACTCATCAGAGTGGCTGAATCGTGAGATGGGTCGTAGACGACGAAACACGTGTCAGTGGATAATTATATTTGAAAAATAATATATATACCGCCACCCGTTTGGGTGTGCCAAGTTGGTTAAAGAAAGTGAAAATCAGAGCGAGGCGGAAGAGGAAAAAGGAAAAAGCTATTGTAACCGAAGTTAGTATCGATGCCGGTCAGTCAGAAGTCAAAAGGGCGATAACTGCTTATTCATTCCTTTTTAAAAATTATGGCTGTGTGTTTGCTGTGCGCGAAACTATTTGGCAGACTAGTTTTTTATGTTATATATACGTAAATAATATATCTATATATCTATATATATTCAGGCAAACATTATTAAAAACAACAGAGATACCTTGCTTAATAATTCTTTTTTTCATTTTTTCGATCTTTCGTAAGATTTTTTTAACTTCAGGATGGAAGGTATTTACAAATGTTCCATGGTTCATACGAGCGCTTTCGATTCTTTCTTGAATCATCACCAGGTGGAGATAAAATATTAAAAATAGAAGTGAAATATATAGTTACGAATGATAAAAAGAGTCAATGAAAAGTCGATTAAGATATACATTTACGAGTGATAAAAAACTCGATTAAAAATTAGGATGATAAAAGGCAATGTTAGTAAAACCAGTCGTATACTGGTTATGCTAAATATTTCAGCACATTATCGCTAGTTTCAAAATTAATGCTATTTATAGATTGGTGCTGGGTTTTTATATATAGTGCTTCAAGTATTTTTAATTTTTTACAATTACTTTCTCGTTGCAAAATCCTTGTGTTGTCCACGAGGACCTTTCTAAGATTAGAGGGGGGGACAGCTATATATATATATATATATATATATATATATATATATATATATATATATATAATGGATTTATTTGAGTTTTATTTAGATGCATTCTACATGAGTCTATCTGTGTAAACGTTTTTACTTCCAACTTTAAACATCTTTAATATTTCTATTCTAGTTCAGCTTGTTCTTTTGACTATTTAGCTAGAACTTAATCTGCCTTTTGAATTTTAACAATTTATTGATGAAATATTGTTCGATTTCCCTCGTGTTTTAGATGAAAACAAATACATACAGATAATAATAAATTATATTAACATCGCATACCCGTCCAAGTTTGGGTACTCAGCTAGTGTTTTAATAACTCAGATTTATGATATTAAAATTAAAATCTCTGTTTTTTTTATCTATTTTTTATATTTACTACAATTCTTTTAACAATTCTATTTCATGAGTTCTTTGTATGAAGTCTTCAAATTCTCATTTTTTTAAATCTCAATCATTCGAGATAAATCTATTCTTATTTTATTCTTTAATTCTTTCTGTGTTTTTTATATTTCAAAGAATATTTTATGTATTCCATTTCGCTCTCTCCCTCTCTCTTTCTCTTTCTCTCTCTCTCTCTCATTTCGTATAATATTCCTAATGTCATATTCGAAATAGCAGTTCATACTTCCCCATGTACTTTCTTTGCAGTTGAACGGATTTTCTATTCAGATTTTTCATTCAATAATTATCTCCCTTCATTTGCCCTCTCTGATCGTAAGCCCGCAAGTTAAGGATTTTCATAAACATGTCTTTCAGTAAATTAGAGTGCCATCCATGAAGACGAGGAATGAGGAGGGCAAGCAAGAGGAGAAGGAAGAGGAGACGGGGATCAAAGATAGAGAAAGAGAAAGTATTGACTTAAAAGAATTTCGCAAAATTATGAAAATCAATGAATAAAATTTTGATGAGTAAAAGAAATTGAAATAAAATCAAACGAAAGAATTGATATTTGAGGTTCGTTAATTTTTATGCTTCTCAGAACAATCTGCTCCGGGCACAACGAACGATCTCTATTGAATCTGCTCTTATCGATCCATTTACGCTAGTATAATCTGATTTTCAATTGCTTTATTCATTTCGATTTTTTTTTATTCGAATATAAGAACATACGTATATATATATATATATATATATATATATATATATATATACATGTATGTATGTGGGAGTGTGTGTGTGTGTACATGTGTGTCTGTATGATAAAGCACACATACTTTTCCCTATACACGCATACATTTTGTATTAGCGATTTATGCCTGTATATATATATATATATATATATATATATATATATATATATATATATATCCAAATATATATTGATGTATACATATATATAGTCATAAATATGTATATATGTATATTTATATGCAAATATATATTAATATATACACATATATATGTATATATATGCAAATATATATTGATATATATGTATATGAAAACAAATGTATATTAATATATTTATTTATACACAAGCACTATATATATTACTTTTAAAATATAATTATCCACGGACACGTGTTTCGTCGTCTACGACTCATCAGAGTGGCTGAATCGTGAGATGGGTCGTAGACGACGAAACACGTGTCAGTGGATAATTATATTTGAAAAATAATATATATACCGCCACCCGTTTGGGTGTAACAAGTTGGTTAAAGAAAAATTATTCCTTACTCGCATTTAGGTAAAAATCCAATTTCGTAAATAATTGAATTCATTCAAAACATATCGCTAAAACCAAAACAAGCAACACACACACACACACACACATATATATATATATATATATATATATATATATATATATATATGTATATATATATTAAGAGGCACTACCCTGTATTTTCTGTGTAAAAAATATGTTAAAAATAAATCACATTAATTTATCGTCTAAACTTCAAATTCATGCCGTACGGAGGCGTTTGGTGTTAGTTATACATATAGAAAATACTGAGAGGTTTTAATTGATGGACGTGCAGTCAAACATCCTAACATTAATACGAGATTGTCTAAGGTGTAGATCCTTGGAGCACAATAGTCTTGATATTCATTAAGGACCTCCCTGATTACAATGAGTCCGAGATGGGTATATTTTCTGATGATACATACATAAGTAAGAACGCTTGTACACAAATCTAAGACAACGAGAGAATCGTTCTGAAGTGACCTCAAGAGCGAAGTCGAATGCGGCAATAAATAGATGGTTACATTTAATTCTAGTAAGACTAAGCTAGTCTCCTTTAACAATTACAAGACTCCTCTCCAACCACCGATATCAATGACAATTAACTCTCTACCGGAGAATTCTTCCTTCAATCACCTTGGCTTAACATTCACGGGCAATATCAACTGGAACAAATACATTAAGGACATTGCGAAAGCTGTTACATCGTGCTAGAAAACAACTCACACCTAATAGTATCCTGCACATCTCCAAGGCCACTATTCGTTCATGCTTACAGCATTGCTGCTCCATCTAGGCTGGTGCGTAAATCATTTGTCTTTACGTTCCACTTTGTTTACTAAGTATCAACCCATCTCATATCGCCCCAATGTTGCATCTCTGTTCATGTTTTACAAGTATTTTACTGGAATGTGCTCTGATTAACTGCTAGCAGTTGTGCCCCTTCGACGTACATATCCCCAACAAACCTGTTTAGCAACAAAATCACACCCCTTCACTGTTGTTGTCCCTAAATGCAAGAAAGTTTTATTCTCTAATAGTTTCTTCTTTCGAACAGTTAGACTTTGGAATTCCCCTCCTGTTACATGCTTCCCTGGCTGTACTGATATGCAGAAGTTTAAATGTAATGTAAACCAACGTTTTGTTAATCTCTCATGAACATGGTCCAAAATAGTAGCCCCTATCATCAAAGTAATGATATGCCTTGTTATGTGTGAACCTGTTTTCAGATTAATAACGTTCAATAAGACGTTTAGAATGCTGAGTTTAAATTACTAAATATTTTTACATCTTGTGTCTCGTTTTATAATTATTGTATGATATTATAGAATTTTCACATTTTAAGTTTCATATTCAAGATTAAAATTAAAAGAATTACTAATTAATTTTGTTGAAAATAATATTGAACACATAATCACTCTCTTAATATTTACAACGCACATACTCATATATTCAATATCTTGTTTTGATATTTGGTGAATAAAACTATAATAATGTTGTTTATATTTTTGTCAATTTTTTTTCTATTTGTTGGTTGTGCCGAATTATTCCGTTTGATACAATACGAAGATTAGTAATCGATTTTTTTGGATTTTCTATTGTTGAATTTACCGTTAAAACATATTCGGGTTGTAACTATCTTTTCTGCGGGATCAAACATACCCATTCCTGTGTCTCGATACATCTCCTATCATTATATGTAATCAGTTTTTTTTAAATAGTCAACCATATAGGAGTCTATTCGTGACCAGACACACACACATTCAGCTTTATATATATATATATATATATATATATATATATATATATATATACATATATATATATATTGATTTTTAGTCCACCTTATGTTGATGTTAAAAGCCTATATTTTCCATATGAAAATGATTAAAACGAATTTTGAATTCTTTAAGTTGTAGATATGCGATAAAGTTATACCAAGTTGCCTGATATTAAAAAAACGAGCATTACTTACTCACTTATTCATTTTTTATGATTTCTTAATAGATGATTTGTTTCATTTCATTATTACCCTGGATTCTATTATGAATAGATTCTACATTCTGCAAAATTTCGTAAAACTCAAGATAGAAAACGTTCTAGCACAAGGATATATATATTTATGTGTGTGTGTGTGTGCGCGCGTGTGTGTGTGTGCGACAAAATAGAATAAAAAGTCCAGCAATATGAAAAAAAGGAGGTGGAAAAACCTAAAAACTTGACGACGTAAATAATGGTAAATACTCACTGACGAGAAGATTAATTAAGAGTATATATAAAGAGAGAGAGGCGTAGGACAGTATATTAAACATATTTACTTATCTAAAAATTCTATTCAATTTTCAATTATTTTCATAGATAATTATTTTACAAAAGTGCGGAAAAAATTAAAACCGTTTCCTTTGTTTGATTACATTGGGGGACTGGAAGTTAAGGGCGGATTCCAACAAACGATTTGTAGATTTATTGTGTATTGTTTTCAGAATTGTGCCATTCCTCTCTCTATATATACTCTTATCTAATTTTTTCGTTAGTGAGCACTTTATATGTGTACTCTTGAAAAAGCCCGCACTAAACAGGCGAAACGTTCTCGACATTTGAGATCTTTCTACCTCTGTTTTCATCATATATACAGGCAATGTCTTCCCGTATGCGAGTTAAGAAAAATAACCAAGAGACAAAAAAAGATAAAACCAAACCACAAATATTAGATAATAATACAAATAAACAACAAACCAAAACCCGTAAACGTAAGAATAGACATAAGGAGACCCTATGCTTCAACCCTCCATATTCCAAAAACCTAGAGACAAACATAGCCAGAGAATTTTTTAAAATATTAGATAAGAACTTTAAAGCCCCCCATAGATATAATAAAATTTTCAATAAGAACACAATCAAAGTCTCTTACTCTACTATGCCTAACCTTCATCAAAAAATAATTAGCTCTAATAGTAAGAAAATTAATAAGCTACAAAATACAACTATACAAAATATATCAGACTGTAACTGTAGAAGAAAAAATAAATGTCCCCTACAAGGCTCATGTAAAATTAAAAAATGTTATCTATAGCTGCACAGTATCAAAAAACCCAAATCTACATGAATCTATTAACAGCCATAACTCAACTACCAGATTAAATAATGGCACCAACTTAAACCAATCTACCGATCAATTACAAACCAACCCACCATATAATAATCCAGCACCAGACCTAACGAAAAATAATCACAATAAGCAAGAGGCAATATATTTTGGTTCCACATCTGGCCTAATAAAACATAGAATTTCAACGCACAAATATTATTTTAAAAATAACTCTCTGTCAAACCAAACTACTCTATCCAACTATATTTGGCAACTCAAAAATAGCAATATTTCTTTCAACTTGAAATGGCGAGTAATTGAATCTTGCAAACCATATAAACCAGGAGATAAATTCTGTGCACTATGTACAAAAGAAACCCTAAAAATTTTAAAATATGAAGATATAAAAAATGCAACCACCCTATTAAATTCAAGACAGGAACTAATATTCACATGCAGTCTACCACAATAAAAACACTGTTTTCCGAAACGATCGTACAAATAATTGATTTTGTTGCTGTTCCTTCTTATGAAACGGATTTTTAATTTAATTATAATTTGATTTTTAAATTTTAAATTATCAATCACATTACTAAATATTAAATTAGCTCTAGGATATTTACCTATCGAGCTTATTATATATCTAAATTACAACGAGCACTTTTTCTTTTCTGTATTTTAATTAAACTAGTAATTTCACTATTACATTAAAATACACTCAGCTCTTTAGACTATTGTTCTAATCTCTTTTAAAATATATATACATATATATATATATATATATATATATATATATATATATATATTCTATCGAAATAAGTTAAAATGCGTTGAGTTTTCTTTTAAACTTTTTTAAAGCAAACCGATTTTTAAAAAAAACGAATAATGCATAATTTGCTATTAAACCTGTCATTTTTTTTAAAATATAGTCTATTCTCCTTTAATTGAAAAATACTTTAGGTTTTGAATTATATTTTTCAAGTAGTTATAAGCGTCGAGAGATAGGTCAAATTATTCAATTATGTATCATGCATTTTTAATGGCCTTTTCTGACACTGATATCGCTGCAAATCGCTTAACCTTTAATTCTTCGTTTTCATCTGTCGGTAGCTCAGACGATAACGACGCTGATTATATGAATGACAACTCAGCTTGGGGTGCTAAACGTTCTGATTTCGCTTCTAGCGGATTGTGCGCAAGCCATATTTTTAAAACTGTTGAAGTCATTATATATTAAATAATAATTAATAGAGAATTCGCTCTATA
This sequence comes from Euprymna scolopes, assembly GCF_053919585.1. Classification (NCBI taxonomy): domain Eukaryota; kingdom Metazoa; phylum Mollusca; class Cephalopoda; order Sepiida; family Sepiolidae; genus Euprymna; species Euprymna scolopes. The sequence continues at coordinate 4,779,216 of NC_136495.1, forward strand.
TAATATATAGGAAATATGCATGAATTATAGCATAACATTTCATTAAAGCAAATAATTTATTCTGTATATAATGACAAGTGCATTGTTTTTAGCTTTCTAAACGTATCCATTGATATATATATATATATATATATAATTCTTAATTGCAATTAATATGCTTGAAAAGAGAGATAATAAAGTATTAAAAATAATAAACAACATCGTTTTCATGCTTCAAATTCCTCATAACCTTGAAATTATAACATCTATATATATATATATATATATATATATATATATATATATATATAACATAATTTTAATGTTATGGGGTTTTTTTGAAACACAAAAACGATGTTTTTTTTAATATTTAATTATTTATTTTCTATTTATCAAGAGATCTTCAGCTCTTATTCTCAGAAAAGTACGGAAACCTTATCACATCTTTATGGACTAGAGCGAACGAACGGTTGAAATTTAAAAAATAAAACATTAAATATCGAAACAACATCGTTTTAATGCTTTCAAAATCCATCATGGTTTTGGAATTACTATGCTAGTAGCATACATGGACATTTTAATATATATATATATATATATATATATATATATATATATATATATATATATATATATATATGAGCAAACAGTTAATGAAATATGTTAAAAAAAACACTTTCAAATGAGTTTAAAATATATTTAATCTTAAAAGGAAACACTAGATAAATGGATAGTCCTTAATCCGCGGAGTTTCGAAGAAATACTCTCCTTCTCATCAGAGGGTAGGAATCAGCAAAATGCGGGATCGGATTTTGCATGCAGAAGTATTTGATGAAACAACAAATAAGTCAAAGATCTTACTTGAAAACAAAAAGTTAAGAAGAGGGAATCTGGTAAAGAAAAAGGTGATTACACACGAATGGATAGTCTGGTGGAAGATAAAAAATCCAGTGACGGTAAAATCCAAATGTAAAACTTCAAGAAAGTTAAAAGAATTTCCATTTGTACAAGTAAAATCCAATGAAATCCCGTAATTAGAAGAAGATGGTCCATAATAATCCAAAGGCAGAAATCCATGGAATAATTCACAAAAATGTGTATATATAAAAAAATCCAGTGACGGTAAAATCCAAATGTAAAACTTCAAGAAAGTTAAAAGAATTTCCATTTGTACAAGTAAAATCCAAGGAAATCCTGTAATAAGAAGAAGATAGTCCATAATAATCCAAAGGTAGAAATCCATGGAATAATTCACAAAAATGTGTGTATATATATATATATATATATATATATATATATATATATATATATATATATATATATATAAATGTATATAGTGAATAAATGACAAAAAACTATATTCCAAAATTTATGATGTTGACCATCTTATAATGTTAGTACGAATAGGTGAGTCTAGTGATTTTCTTTTTGGAATTCCAAATGGCCTAATCGAAACATATTAAAGGTATTTGAAGCTTCTCTTCCAATTTTAAGATTTAATCATGTCAAATCACACTTTGTTTTCTTTTGGCAGATTGATTGTTGCTATTTCATCTGATGAGTTAAGGACATAATAGATTCACTGATTGATATAATAATTAAGTGATTGATTTTGCGCTACGAAACAGATACTGTAAAAAATTGTAAATGCCAACTGAATTAAAGGAATAAATTATAAGATGGTCAACATCATGAATTTTTGAATATAGTTTTTTATCATTTATTCACTATATTGCTCTGTAATTGAATTGAGCTTCTTATAAAGGATTTGTATATATTATAAGAATATATATTTCTACAGACTTATTTATATATATATATAAGTGAAAGTGTGTGTGTCTGTGTGTGTGTGTCTGTCTGTCTGTGTACATATTCCTACACAATAGCTCTGTCAATTTTTAGTCAACAGACTCGGAATTTGATATACCGGGTATGGAGATTTAGGACAATCTTTGTAATCCGTTTTCTTCCAGAAATTTGGCTGTTACGGGGTCAAAGTTCAACGATTTGACATTTGAGAACTCTACAAAACTCCTCCGCCAATTTTGGATATAAACAATTTAAATTTTAGATATGGGTTCCTTGGACATGACTCTAACTTAATAACTTGATTTGTGCCCAAAACAATAAATGTTAAGGGGTCATAATAAAGGTCAATTTTTAAAAAAAGTGACATCTACGGTCTTTACCAAATTACTCAGACAATTTCTGGTCTAAACATTTAAAATTTTACATAAATGGTATTCAGAGATAGGGCAAGCTTTTTAATCGGTTTGGGTCGAAAATTTTAGCTACCAATATATAAATGTATGTATGTATGTTTGCATGTCTGCCTTAAACTTTTGACAAAGGCGACGAATTTTCACATGATCAGTATCGTTTTGAAGCTCAACCCTTCAGACGACACACACTAGAAAATTGGCTAAAAACATTAATTTCTTCACCCTCAACTGGGAATTTTTCTACAGGGAGGAGTCGTTTTTTTTCGCCGATATTTTCCAAAGTCATCCCCTCCTTTCGATTGTCTATCCTTAATTTAAACCTACGTCAATTCCGGTTTGGCGGTGGTCGTAACAGTAAAAGCGTCAAGTTTTCCCCGTTTTTTTCCTCCTTCGCGGTACCTGCCTTCCTACTACCACTTTTTTTTTTTTTTGCTCAACACACATCTCTAAACACCCGGGCAACGCCGGGCAACGCCGGGCACTCATGCTAGTATATATATATATATATATATATATATATATATATATATATATATATATATATATATATGTGTGTGTGTGTGTGTGTGTGTGTGTGTGTGTTGGAACTCTTGGATACAGAATTAATTGGCTTCCGCCTGTTTTATTTGTCTTGAATGTTTGTGCCCTGAAAGGCGTTTTACATGTAAATCGTCTAATTCTTTTTCCAGACCCATAAAAACACTCATTAATTATTTTAATAAGGATACAGTCGGAATGTAATACGGGTAAAATAGTACCTAACCAAAAGCGCTTATATCTGTAAATAAAAATATCAGAACAAAATAATAATAAATTTCGAAAACATTTAATACGAAAAATGGAAAAATATAATCTTTGTTGATATAAAGATTTTTTTCAATACAAGAAAATGTTTGGGAAGAAGGAAACAGGCGAGACATTTCATGATAAACTGATGAGTCGCAGTCCCCCCCCTCTCTCTCTCTCTCTCTCTCTCTCTCTCTCTTTGGGTTATTATAAAATCACATAACTTGTATTTGCATTAAAAGAAAACAAGGCGGATATTTCTCGTATTTCAAGCGTAATCATCGCGATGTTAGTATGTCTACGCGAATTCATAAACCTGTATCACGAACTATCCAATTGGCGATACAGTAACGGCCGTACCATAAATACGTTAGAAAAATCGAGAAGTTAAAATCCATCAGATGAATATCCAGGAAACTATTATCGTTTATATATATTAATATACTAAATGATGGAACTGTTTGTTTATGTATATTTTTATTCATACAAACTAGATTCAAATTCCCGCAGCTGCAGTTAAAACAGCTTTAGTCAGTAGACGTCTTGCTATTGTACTCTGCTTGAAAATGTGAAGCCAAAAATGTACAAATGGGTATTTATAAAAAAAACTGATCCTATGTTGCGTACGGCAGAGCGGTTAAAGAAGATATACAAAACAATATAAAACTAAAAACAATATATATACATACATACATATATATATATATATATATATATATATATATATATACTAGCAAAAGTACCCGTCGATGACAGGGTTCAAAAACAGCCTACAGAAAATGAACTCTGATTTATGAAAGTATAGTAGGTTATGAAAAGAAAGGGTTGTAAAGAGATAGCTTCGAAGTTGGGGGTATCAAAACCAAAGCCAAATATGATGAAAGTAAAAATAAAATAGATAAACACCATAATTTATTATACCATAGCTGTTCACACTAAAACACTTATCACAATATTCTGTGGGTCTATATTAAAAGACCTTGTTAAACTTTGTGACATTTTTTTTATTACATTTTCACCCCAAACAAGGCACATTGCCACTTTGGTGTAGGGGGCTACTATCAGGGGAAACATCTACTGGGGGACTATGTAGGGATTTGGCCAGCAAGATGTTGGTCCACGTTGCACTTGAACTTATGCATGTCAGTGCAGTTGGGGAAGCAGTGACCTGGAATGAAATTCCAAAGTCTAGCGGTTCTGGGGAATAAACTACTGGAGTAGAAAGATCTTTTACATCTAGGGATCTCTACAGTGTGGGGTGGGATTTTGCAGCTTGTCGGGTCTGTCGAGGGTGTTCACGTCGTGGAGGCACAAGTGCTTGCAGTTCGTCAGAGCATTCACCATTAAAATACTTGTAGAACAGGCAGAGGGATGCAACGTTTCGTCGATGGGACAGAGGCTGAAGCTTAGATGCCAGTTCAGGGCCTATCAGATTTGCGACTCTCTTTTGAACCCTGTCAAGGAGCGAGAGACTAGTAGCCGATGCACTAGCGCAAATATGGCAGCAATACTCCATACATGGGCGAATGGTGGCCTTATAGAGGTACAGGATACTTTCAGGTGTTAGTAGTTTTCTAGCACGGTAGAGAGAACCCACCTTCCTCGCAGCGGCCATGGCAATGCCCTCGATGTAACTGTTCCAACTCATGTTTCCTGTGAACGTTAGGCCAGGGAGCTTGAAAGACGTACTCTCAGATAAAGAGTCGTTGGCCATTGCTATTGGTGGCAGAGAAGCTTTCTTGTAATTATTGAATGAAACCAGTTTAGTCTTGGCGGCATTGAACGTTACCATCCATTTTTCCCCCATTCCACTACTGATTGGAGGTCATCCTCTAGTGTTTCTGCCATATTTACATTCTATTGAGGTCAGGCGTGAACGAACATCCAATAATTTTATTATACTATATTTCCTCAAACTGAAACATAATTGTCAAATTATTCTTACGCAAATAGATATAAACAGACTTTGTTAAAGTTTATGCCATATTTCCATGGAGTACAGGCGCGAACGCAGATCCCATAAGTTTATTATACCATCCCTACTTAGGTTGAAACATACTTATCAAAGTATGCTTATGTACATCTATATCAAAAACTCTTGTAAACGTTTTTTTTTTCAATTTTATTTCCATACTTTGTGAGTCAGACGCGAACACAGACCCCACAATTTTTATGAACCACCGTTCTGCCAGATCAAACATACCCATTCCTGATACACCTTCTATCATTATATGTAATCAGTTTTTTTAAATAGTCAACCATATAGGAGCCTATTCGTGACCAGACAGACACACACACACACACGTTCAGCTTTATATATATATATATATATATATATATATATATATATATATAATATATATATATATATACTCCTTTGATTTTTTTGTCTTTTTTGTGTATTGCTATTGATATTAAACCCCTTTTTTCTATTATTATTTATTTGTTTTTCTACGGAAGCAACATGTGCCACGAGCTCGTTTTTAAAAACAAGCTTTTTTTTTCTATTGATTTAAATAGAAAATGCAACTTTGTTATATATCAATCGTGGAATGACATTCATTTGCCAAAAGGTCTAGCTAATTTGCATATTTTTTTAACGTTCATTTTAATTAATTTACTAATAGTTTTGTTTTTATTAGTTAGAGAAGAGCTTCTTATTATGCGGGGTTTGTTTTTATATATTTTTTAGATGTGTGTTTTTTTGGGGTTTTTTTTTTGTTTTGTGTGTGTGTTTATGATGAAATATGTTTATTCAATTATATCCCACTCTTTATTTATACCACTCCTTTAGTTTA
>NC_136495.1:4790000-5025000 GCF_053919585.1 Euprymna scolopes
TTTGTTTTAAATAATACAGCAATAATTATTTCAGAGACTGAACGACCCAAATTGCCTGAATATAATGATGGGAATCATGTTAATTGAATAACGTAACTAAATTGTACGACGAGATGATAAGTAGCAGACAGTGGCTGTACATGACATACCTTGTCGTTCCTAATTATGCTATGCTTTGCCGTGCCTTAATTTTCATACAGAAATAGTAAAACGGCCATTTTCTTTAATTATACAGAAAAACAAATGATAATATTACTTCTAAGACATGCAACTTTTTTTTTTAATTATTGAAGTTAAATATGAGTTATTACAATTTTTAATTTGATTTATTTTATGTTAAAAATTGTTTATAATATTAATTGTCTTTGTGGCGCTTTGTAATTAGATTTTGTATGCTTGTAGCAAAGTACGTGTTTATATTGACAACATATATTTAAACAGACATTTTTAAAGACAACAGAAAGGACTTAGATGTCAATTACAATTAGACGAAATTGATTTAATAACAAATGTATGTACGAACGTCCCAGCTGTCTCACTCCAAACACTACACTTTGGAATAAAAAAATAAATAACAGCCAAAGCTTGAGATCTAGGTGAGTATATATTACGTGATTGCGCCCTAAAGTGGGGACTGTGAAGCTGATTGTATTTTAAAAGCTGAGTGTACCAACAGAATGCAGTCATTCTCGATAAAATGCAAACAATGACTAAATTTCGACTATTTGAGCTGAAAGTAACAGAAATCGCGAACAGAATTCGTATATTGCGATAAGTAAAAAACGGTCGTAACGGTAAAATTAGTCAGTTTGATATTGTTGTAGTTAGACCGGACCACTTCTCAGCTTAGTATACGATTCTAAAGATTGGGGAACTACCCATCTAACAAAGAAGCTTTGCATCGAGCCTCAATGACTAACGTTGAGGTCGCTACTATGCGCAACCGCCTCTACGGGGCATGCCACGTACACAAAATGAATCCATTTAGGATTCCAAGAAAATGCTCTATGACGAGCTGTTCAACGAGCCCAGAAGACCCTTAGAAACGTACTATAAAGACCAGCTGAAGGGAATCTTGGCCTTAACCAACATAGACCGATACCTTGGGAACAGAACACGTGGAGAACATCTTATCAAAGCATCGTGGACTTTGAGGAGAAGAGAAGGAAAATGAAGAGGCAAGTCTAAGGAGAAAAAGATTGGCGTGGACAACCTCCAACCTTACGCTGACCGCGGCTTTTCGCCATAGCCTTCAACGTCATATCAGACATAAATGTTAATGAATAGGATAGCTGACACACGGCAGAACCCGATACTCGGACACGAGTGAGAGCCGACGCCGATATTATTCGACGTTTGGTTGGGGGATGGGGTGTTTTTCCTGTGCAAATCTTAACTCTGTCAAATATCGCAATAAAAGTGCGTCCATTCCCAATTTAAATTGGTTAATCAATATCGCTGGTTGATTAATGGAATTCGCCTCGTATATGGCTGCACTGTCAGCAGAATTCATATCAATATCGCTACATCACAGTGCATGTATGTCAAATCCAATCTTATTCAAGCAAATCAACTCTACTGTCAGTGCATAGACACGTCGTATCACATGTAATCAGACGATATAGTTTCAAAGCTTCATTGCGGATTATATTTGACTCGAGGAACTTTGGCTAGAATTCGGTTTGATGTTTTATTTTCATTTTTTTTAATTAAGATTGTTCTTCTGTATAAAGTTTAAGTAAAATTGGTATATCTTTGTAGATATAATCTGTCTCCCTCTTTCTCTCCCTCTCTCTCTATTATATATATATATATATATATATATATATATATATATGTATGTATGTATGTATGTATGTATAATTATTTACTAGATTAATTATTAAATAAACTACGGACGTTAGGTGTCACAATAAACACCAGTCGATAGACTCGAACCCGGCAACAGGAGCGATCTCTGGTTTCATTAGCAAGGACCTAATGAATTCGGCTACCGTTAACCGCGAGAAATATTGTTGAAATTTAAACATTTATTCTTTTCTTTAATTGCTTTTTAATGTCTGTCAGAGTGATTTATATAATTGTATGATGATCTGCGTTCACATGGGTATATATATATATATATATATATATATATATATATATATATATATATATATATTGCTTAATAGATAGATTGACAGTATATGGATAAAATGGATAAGTAGATAGATATTAGGTTTACAAACATCATGCCGAATTCTCAACTTGACCGCAACAATTCGTCTCGTACAAAAGAGTTTAAAAATAAAATGGGTTTAATTTCTAACTGGTTTTTAAAGATGTATGACGCTAAAAGATCTCAAAGCTTTGATATGAATCATTTTAATTTATTTAAAAAACAAACATTTTTTTGAAGAATAAAACATGTATAAATACATTTGAAGATAAAACTGCAACGCAAATTTTTTTATAAAATAAACAGGTAATTATTTTTAAAGAAATATATTTCGGAGTAAGACTCCTTTATCAATCTTTTGTGATAAAGTCTGGACACTTATTAGAAGGCACCTCGTATTAAAAGTAATCGCTCATTGGTAAAATGTTCCTAAGAATTTTAATCCAATAATCAAATTCTACCTAATTTACATCATTTACATTCATTCACCCTTATCCTAGAGTGAGCTTCAGTCAAAAGTTTTAAAAAAGCGACACGAACATAAACGCGCACACACGCACACACACACACGCGCGTGCGCGCACACACACACACATATAATAAATAATTATTATAGTAATTAATATGTATATGTATATATATATTGTATTTTGTGTACAGAAAGTTATTAGATACATATCCATATCAAGCTCTCTTCAGAGATGAGTATTTGCTGAAGAGAGCTTTATATAGATATCTAAAACGGTCCTAATTATCTGGCTTGAAACCGAGGGTACCAATGACTTATCTCATCAAATAACTTTCTGTACAAAAAATACAAAATATAAACACGCTCTTATATTTCGGAGTTTCCTTTTAATTGAGCACCCTGCTGGATTTCTTTTTCTTTTTTTAAAAAAAAAGCTAATCATATATATAGAGAGAGATAGATGTGTTGTATTTTTAACGATAAATACGGTTAAATAGTGGCTTCGCCTCGAAGCTCATGTTTATTTACTTAGAAAGTCGCCCATAATTTATTTGGACGTATATAATATTTTATTTATTTTTATTATTTTTAAAACAGTATCAGAAACTTCTTTTTTTTGGGGGGGGGGCGATTACATTTATATGTTTTTATCCGTTCTTTTATTTTGGAAATTTTGGTGGCGGTATCCACGTTACACATGATAAAAATGAACTATGAATAATGATTTAAGTATAGTTTTAAAAGGAATATTTCTTCATGATAGATAATTTTAAAACATTCACATTCCAAGAATTAGTGTATGGTATATAAAAACATACAGTAAAAAAAATTTACGAATAATCTTTCCTGATTTAGTTATATATATATATATATATATATATATATATATATATATATATATATATATATATATATATATATATATATGGGTTTGTATGTGTGGTCCTGGATATGACCTTAAACTATATCCGATGGTGAGGCCCCAGCTTGCAGGCTTTGGAAGTGTGGAGCAACCCTTTACTTGCCATTGCTCCCAGGTCCACTCTGACTCGGAGTGGTAGTACCTGTTAAGGTCCCAACTATGGGTTAAATAGAAGCCGACTTGAAAAATATATATATATTCTATTCAAAATAACTGGATTCGGCATTAAATAACCTAAAAAGGGTTGATATGCCGTAAAACAACCAACCAACCAACTGTATATGTGTGTATGCGCATGTGTTTTATTTTTTCTGCGTATCTTTAATATATTTAGTCAACGTGATCGCACTGTTTAATATACGGATAAGTATTACCAGATGCCATTGTCAATGGTTTGCTCGCTACTTTAGCTTCGGATTTCTTTCCGTTAAGTCTGTAGGATTAGTAGATATTCGGCATAAAGTTACACAACGTAAATCGCGCCGCTATTTTCGGGAATGCTTTTAAAATTCTTTTCCTCTCTCGTATATATACTTAGCTGCAAGCTATTAGTTTTATGAAGATCCTTTTGCCGGTGAGCATTTATGGCTGGTGAATCAAAGAAAAAACACAAGCTTTTACCCAAATTTTGCTTTTCGGATAAAACAACTTTTCTAAATTTTAAAAGGCACCCTCAATTTGTAAGGGCTTTTTATACGTTACATTTTACTGGAAACGTCACGTATAAAAGGATACAGACTAATCTACCCTGTAACTTGAACTATGAGTAATGATTGTATAGTTTTAAAAGGAATATTTCTTCATGATAGATAATTTTAAAACATTCACATTCCAAGAATTAGTGTAATAGGGAAGTATAAAGACATACACACACACACACACACACACACATATATATATATATATATATACGTGTGTGTGAGAGTGTGTGTGTGTGCGTATATACATATATATATATATACTTTTAATTTGTCTTTACATAAGCAGTAATGTGTTGCTACACAGTCATGAGCATGTTCCGGTCTTCTAGGATTTAGAAACTAGAGACCTCTTCAGGATACAAATACTGGAAGACCGAAACATGCTCATGACTGTGTAGCAACACATTACTCCTTATGTAAAGACAAATTGAAAGTGTAACTTGTTTTACCCCAGTATTGTGCACTCTTGTATTAACCTCGCTATATTTCACTGGTTACCTTACCTTTGAAAAAAAGGAATCTCAAGTTATATATATATATATATATATATATATATATATATATATATATATATATATATATATATATTCTAGGTAGCTACACGGTGTGTCCTGGTGGTACAATACACTAAAACAGTATAGTTTGATTTATGAAGATTACTTATGTATAAATATAAAATCAATTCTCTTTTATTTTTACATGGTAGTAACCTTTATCAAGGCCCGGAAGCCACTCGGAGACAAGGATTATGGCGTGTACAGTAATCAATGGAATAATATCGTAGTAATCGTTTGTAATGGTGATTTTATAAAATGTCTTACTTAAGGTGGCGGTTTATCAGGAATTTGTTTATGTTGGACTTGAAGACATCTAAGTTGTAGTCAGATGGGAAACAGGCAAACGGAAGAGAGTTCCACGGGCGTGCACTTCTAAGAAAGAAGCTTTGTTCATGGATTCTATGTTTTTATTTAGGTACAGATAAAGAGTGGGGAAAATTATTGACAGTGGTTTCAGCTAGACGGGTATTTGGCGAGGGGGGGGACCAGAAATTGGAGTTCAGACGAACATCTGCCATGGAAATAACGATAAAACAAGGATAGGCTCGCAACGCCTCTTCTGTGGGAGAGAGGTTGCAGGGAAGAGAAAAGGGCGTCCCCAACTAAGCCACGAAGTCTATTTTGAACTCTGTCAAGGCAGGATAGGTTGTTTTTAGCAGCTCCTGCCCAGATGTGGCAGCAATAATCCATACTTGGGAGTACTTAGCTTTTATACAGATAGAGAATTGCATCAGCAGTGAGATATCTTCTGGGGCGGTTGAAGGATCCTACCTTATTTCCACGACTTTGGTAACAGACTTGATGTACGTGTTCCATTTCAGATCAGTAGTAAAGATACATCCCAAAAGCTTTTCAAAACATGGAGCCTCCCGAAGACGAAAGCCATCCATTTCAATTGATGCCAGATGGAATAATTTGCCCGAGCGACTTATTCGAAAAAAAAAATAGAAGATAATGATGATGTCGTTTAAATTCCGTCTGTGTCTGTTTATTATATAACCTTAGCTGATATTGGGTCTTGACGATGAATGAACTGGAAATGGCACTTTTGATTCCTGTTTAGTTTTGAATATACAAACGAAGAAATGATTTGCTGCGATTTTAAATGGTACTTCTTTTTTCGTTAATTGACCTCATTAAAGGGAAAGAGAAAAATAAAATTATGAGGTGCACCCCGGTATGGACTGGGAGTCACTCTGTAGTCGAATGGTCTACTACTAAGCTATACCTACAGATCATTATAAATGTTTCTTAAGAAGAAATGATTTGCTAAAATTTTATTATCTCCTTTGCCGGTGTAACAGAAAAGATTACCCTGTAAAAATTATTATTTTTAATCGAGATCGGATTTTTTACGATTGTTTTTATTAATTCTTGCACAAAACATATCTAACGAAATTGTCAGACATGTCTGAAATTTGTAAAAGATAGCCTCAGCCGTTTCGGTATGTATAAGGAAGGAACTCAGATAGACAAAGTGACTTATATATATATATATAAATTCGTTTGTCTGTTTATGTGTTCACAAATTGATTAATATATACAAAAATCCATTATTTATCATATTATTCATTCCTATACTATGATTATGGAAAAATATAAGATTAAAGAGGTGACGTCATTTGCATATTACATTAAGGAAGATCGACTTTATTAAATAGAGGTGGATTGTTTATTGTTTATAGTGTAATAATTATTTAAAGTGTTCTGTTTAAGTTTATTATTTAAATTTGATTTATATTGATAACATATTTAATTTAATTTATTTTTACCGAAATCGATTTTTTGAATCCATTTGAGTTATTTCCCTTAGGCACGAATGTTGTCTTTTTTGGTTTTGCTTTATTTTACGGCGGATATTAAAACTAAAAACTTTCAAGCAATATTTTTTTAATTACTTTAAATAAAATAATTTCCGTGATTTCGCAATTAACGTTGTGGTCCAGTGAATTTTTACTTATAAATAAACAAACAATTCAATTCAACTACGATTTTTATTTAAAACAAAAACAAAAAGACTTTCATTTACGATTTTTACCAGCTTTTTTTTTCTTTACATTTTTTTGACATCGTAACTATTTTTTTTTCTTTTAATAACGCAATAAGTCATAACTCGTAATTTTTATAACATAAACATTCGATTAACACAATTTCTACTTTGGTATGTTTGAAACTGAATTATTTAAAATTTGTTTTCGTTGCAACAGACTGCAAAACCAATTTTTCTAGACTGAGCTAGCATAAAAGAAATTCGTTTAAACTGGAATATAGTCATAAAAACGTGTTCAATATCCGGAGAATAGCTTCTCTTCGTATCCCTTCTGCCGAAATATCTGGTGGAGAGTTTGTCACCTACTTCTTTTTTCGGGGGAGGGGGTTACATTTTCGTGTTTTCATTCGTTCTTTGATTTTTGAAATTTTTGTTAAGTAACGATAGATTTGACATATAATAATGAAAACTGCTCAATATTCTTAGTATAGCAGGTGTGGCGAAACCGAACTTCATGCCGACACTGGCAATGCTGGGTATCCATGCTAGTATATATATATATATATATATATATATATATATATATATATATATATATATATATATATATAAAAAATTATTTCCACAGCTAAACAATGTCACAGCTTACAAGAGCCATGACAGTCAACTAACTGAAGAGCAAAAATGAGAACGAAACTTGAGTCTTGGACTTCTGCTTGGCTGTCATGACTCTTGTAGGCTGCGACATTGCTTGGCTGTGGAAATAATTATATATAATCTCTCACATTCTGAAACGAATATATATTTATATCGATGTCGGCGTATAAGGTTCCGCTAAAACAAGTACGTTGTTCAGAAATCCACACAGATGTTTTTGTTTATAGTGGTGAAGGCTTTGTATAAAACCAACCACACTTGTTAGTATTACTGCTAATCTTTGTCTGAGCATATAGTATGGTGTACATCTACAATGAAAAGCATATATATATATATATATATATATATATATATATAGTAAGTTATAAAACGCGTGGATTAAACGCGGAATATTCTATGTAGCTTAATCGACATATATATTTTATAACTTACTAACTTGCTCTACCTATGTATTGAGCACTGTTTAAGTAAATACATAAAGCTTACGCATAAAACTATACTTTCGTATATAATTTATGTGATTAAACAAAGTACTCATATATATATATATATATATATATATATATATATTTATACATATATACTACTAAGTTTCATACAAAGTTATTGAAGGCCTTTGTAAGTATTCAGGTATATGAGATTATTGTGAAATTTAATAAGGTTCTTCGATATCAAGATTAAAATATTCGTTTGTTCTTTATCTGTTTGATACCAATCAACCAGGTTGCCTTAATTTCAATTTCAAGAATTTGTATCTGAAGAATTATATTTTAGACAGTCATGAATTTGAATCAAAATTATAGATTTGTGAATCAAAACGATGAATTTGAATCAAAAGGATAGATTTGAATCAAAATGATGAATTTGAATCAAAATGATAGATTTGAATCAAAATGATAGATTTGAATCAAAATGATGAATTTGAATCGAAATGATAGATTTGAATGAAAATGATGAATTTGAATCAAAATGATGAATTTGAATCAAAATGATGAATTTGAATCAAAATGAGAGATTTGAATCAAAATGATAGATTTGAATCAAAATATTAGATTTGAATCAAAATGATAGATTTGAATGCAAATGATAGATTTGAATCAAAATGATAGATTTGTAATCAAAATGATAGATTTGAATAAAAATGATAGATTTGAACTAAAATGATAGATTTGAATCAAAATGATTAATTTGAATCAAAATGATTAATTTGAATCAAAATGATAGATTTGAATTAAAATGATAGATTTGAATCAAAATGATAGATTTGAATAAAAATGATGAATTTGAATCAAAATGATAGATTTGAATCCAAATAATGAATTTGAATCAAAATGATAGATTTGAATTAAAATGATGAATTTGAATCAAAACGATAGATTTGAATAAAAATGATGATTTGAATCCAAATAATGAATTTGAATCAAAATGATAGATTTGAATTAAAATGATGAATTTGAATCAAAACGATAGATTTGAGTAAAAATGATGAATTTGAATCAAAATGATAGATTTGAATCCAAATAATGAATTTGAATCAAAATGATAGATTTGAATTAAAATGATGAATTTGAATCAAAACGATAGATTTGAATAAAAATGATGAATTTGAATCAAAATGATAAATTTGAATCAAAATGATTAATTTGAATCAAAATGACGAATTTGAATAAAAATGATGAATTTGAATCACAATGATTAATTTAAATCAAAATAATTATTTGAATCAAAATGATGAATTTGAATCAAAATGATAGATTTGAATCAAAATAAATTATGTTTGTAGACGTAACGTATAGTTGCATTATTTTAGGTTTGTAAGAGGAGATAGAATTGAGTCAAAACTCTTTTTATCTTTTCCATTTGTGTTCTATTATTTTAATGTCAATTTGGTTGTCAATTTGTGGGTAATGTGGGAAAAGTTGAAATACACAATTTATTTCGCGTATTCCAAATATACATATATGACATTGTAGTTAGAAAATGATGAAAATAATGAAAAATTAATTTCATATAAATGATTATCATACCGATGATAATATTGCAAGAAAAAAATACTCGTCTTTAACTAAAAACCTGACCTGAGAAATCATTTGATAATTATCATTGTATGCATATTTTTTTTTCAATATATGATACGATCATTTTGCCATGATTTGGAATACTAAATTATATTAGAGATGAATATATAACTATATAGAGAGAAGGACACATGAATAGATAGCTAGATGGATGAGGAGAGATAGAGAGTCAGATAGATAGAGATAGAGAGAGAGGAAGAAAGAAAAATATGCGTATTTACGTGATGTCAAAAGCAATTTGCTAATCATATGACAGATATACAGCAAAAGGATATGTGGACGAATGTTCCTTTATAAAAGTATGTTTGTTTATATATTAATATATACACTTTGCATGCATTAACATTTATTGTCATGCGTGTCTCTTCCACTATTTGTCTTCTCTTCCCTTTATATTTATATATATATATATATATATATATATATATATATATATATATATATATATATATATACTCGGGGTTTTTTATTCAAAGGTAATGGACTAGTGAATTCAACGAGGTTGTTAGATAGTGCTCAATAAAAAAAAGCTGATAATACTTGTTTATTGTTATATAAACATGCTCACATCCCGCTGCTACAAACAGCCACTTGTTTCAATCAAACAACAGATATCATCAGGCAGCGATTTGACTATCCAAATGTTCAATGAATAATCCAATGCATAATAATGCCTGATGATATCTGTTGTTTGATTGAAACAAGTGGCTGTTTGTAGCAGCGGGATGTGAGCATGTTTATATAACAATAAACAATATTATATAAATATATATATACAAGCAGGAAGGTGCGCCGTTGCCCAGTAGTAGATTTGGATCAATTAATGTAATGTTCGCTGCTAACATATTTTAATCGATGAAATTACACAGGGTTCAATCAGATCGATTGATTGTTTGCTCTATTTGGAGACCTACTGCGTTGCCCGGGAGTCAGTTACTTCACATTAAATCGGAGTCAATATTTCACTGTAGAGAACGTACTGTAGATGTTGTAAAGTTATTTTCATGATTTGTAATTGAAGCTTAAGATCGAAAAAAGTTAAGTTGGTTTTATTGTGCTCTAAACAGAAACATTCATTTTAACGCGCCCTTTGTCTTATCAAATAACCTACTGTTGATTTTGTAAATCATATTCTTTTATAATGCTCTGAATTTAAATGTAAAATTAAAAATTCAAGCATCATAGTTCAGTTGTGTTCTAAACAGAAGGATTTATTTTGAACGGTTGCCGTCTTATAAAAGAACTAACTGTTGATTTTAAAATCCCTCCCCTTCTGCTTCTGCGGTGATAAAACTTCTCAAGTGCACTTGTGATCCCAGTTCTTATAAGGTGTTAACTGTGTTCAAAATCGGACTGTCAATTCCTTACTCAGATTTTTCGATTACCGATTAACGATTTTCGATTACCGATTAACGATTTTCGATAGTTACATGAAGAATTCCGATACGAAACCTTGCGGCTCTGGGAAATTTGACTAATCCTCTCACACAAAACGTCGTCACTATTTGGAAATGATATTGATAAAATTCCCAGGTATGATGATCATAGTAAAAAGGATGAAGAAACCCTGACAAATAGTAAATGTTGTTCCTGATGCTGAAGGAAACATAAAATCTAAGGACATTCTTTTTTACTTTGTTTGTGACTCGTATATTTCTTTAATACATTCCTCTTAGGTTTGAAATAAAATTCTTTACTTTTACGAAGAATTTAAGCGAAAAAATACAAGTATTTCTAAATTAAAATCTGCTGTTTCTTATTATTCCTGACACAAATATCTCACTTTGGTCGGAAGGCAATCTCGGAATATCACAGTCAGCATGGATTATGTGTCGTGCTTATATCGTACCGTAATCTGTCGTACATAAATAGTTAAACCAATTGCTATTTAAATTATTGAAATTGTTCAGTATCAGCACAATTAAATTCAGAATGAAAACGCTTTCCGGATGGTTTCGAATTTTTTGTAAAGTTTTCATACAAGTTACGAGATGCGCTCAATAAATTTCCAAACTTTTATTGATATAGTACATACATGAAGCATTAGTCTCTTCGAAGTAGTTTCTTCCGGCTGCTCTTCTTGGAAGTCATCTTGTGTGGGCGTATTTCATCCGATTTTGAGGCATTTTTTCCAAATTTAAAACATAATTTTATTGCATATAATTCTTCTAAATTGTCCTCACGTTTTGAAATTCAACAGCTGTGAAAATAAGACTTTAGTAGGGTGCATTCCAATTACTGCTCTAAGAACTGCACGCCTGTAGAACTCTGCTGCGTCTACCTGCTTCTCACTTGACTACAACTTGGATGTGTTCAAGTCCAACGTTAATAAATTCCTAATGGATCGCCCCCTTAATTAAACACTTCATCAAATCTCCACTAACGTAATGTACTTGCAATAACCCTTATCCTTGAGTGGTTTCCGGGCCTTGATAAGTGGTGACCACTCTGTAAAAAAAAGACGTTCATTCGAACCTGAAATCATAAAAATGGATCAGTCATCTTGGAAAGTTTATAACTATAACATAGTGAATTTTCAAGAGTCTACGACAATTTTACATGCATGTACAAAAAAAAATGGAAACTTAGGTATTCATGCAAAGAGTTATCCAGACGTAACTCAGTGCACGACCGGCTTTCCTCGGAACATGACGTCAACAGCCGGAGTAAGCCGAGCGTCGTCAAGGAAATTAAGTCGTCTGACGTAACATAAGGCTGAGCCAATGACAATGTAGAGTGATGGATTTCAACGTGAAGAAAAAACAAACAAAAAATACCACCCCAAAAAACAAAACTAAAAAATTTGTTTAACATTTTCTTGAAAAAGAAAAAAACTTTACAAAAACATTCCTTGAAAGTATTTATTTGACTTACCTTTTAACCTTTTCTCGAACAAAATTTTTTTTAACATTATTTATTTAAATATATATATATAGCAAAAAAAAAAGAAAAATATTGTTATAACATTTTTCTTTAAAGTTAAAATTTAAGGTAAGTTTTTTTTTCTTGTTATGCTTTCATCGGCGATGCTCAGGTTAATTTCCTCAGCGACGACAGCTTAATTTCCTCGGCGATGCTCGGCTTACTCCGGCTGTTGACGTCATGTTCCGGAGGAACGTCTGGATCACCCTCTGCATGAGTACCGAAACTTATTTAAGAGTTACGTCTGGATCACTCTCTGCATGAGTACCGAAACTTAATTAAGACGCTTAGTATTAAAAGTAATCCCTCACTGGTAAAATGTTTCCAAGAGTTTGGCGCTAGTAATCAGTCTTTGCATATTATAATATTTATCTTAGGGAAGAGAATAAAAACAATTCTTGTGCCAATAGTTGTACTGAGAAGTGCGTAAAACTGAACACGGGTGTATTTTCGACAACCTCATAACTCTTGCTTACCTTGTTTTGTTTTTTAATCCTCACATTCCATGAGCGATGTTCCTGAAAAAGGGGAAAGAATCGCAGTTTTAAGGGTCGTAATCTTTCTATCTAACACTAGTTTTTCATTTGTTAATAACATTTTTAACTCCTCGGATGAAGTGGCTTCATGCCATTGTCTTAGGCGATTTCCATATTTAAAAAATACTAGAAACGATTAAAGATCATGGGAAAATCGAAAAATTGGGATCAAAGGGTAGAATGGCACCATACAAACGGACGACACTGATGGGGTCGTAGAATACAATACACCTCATATAAGCAGGTGCTTCCAAACCACTGAATAGTCTTAATAGAAAGACATATCATAATACCTGCCATTGGTGTCAGTGAGACGTACTAGGACAGAGATAATGGATTTCGTGCATCAGACCAAGCTTCTTTTTTAACAACTACGATAATTTCTTCAAGGCTGCTGGAAAGAAGGTGGGCTTTCTCTACCGTGCTAGAAAGTTACTTAAACCTGAAAGTATCCTGTACCTTTACAAGGCCACCATTCGCCCATGTATGGAGTATTGTTAGCACATTTGGGCTGGTGAATCTGCTATTTTCATCTCTTGCTTAGACAGGGTTCAAAAGAGTCGTCAACACAAAAGTTCTGCACTATCAGCCAGGCTTCAGCCACTGTCCCATCGACGAAATGTTACATCCCCATGTCTGTTTTACAAGTGGTTTAATGGTAGGTTCCCCAAAGAACTATAACCCTTTGTACACTTCGAAGTAAATACCCCTAACAAACCGGACAGCCAGAAAAATCCCACCCATACACAGTAGAAATCGCTAGATGTACGAAAACTTACTACTTTAATATTTTCTTCCCTGTGACTGCTAAACTATGGAATTCTCTTCCGAGTTCCTTTTTCCCTGACTGTACTGGCATGTAGAAGTTCAAGCATAATGTAAATATAAATCTTGCTGCTCCACCCCCTAAATAGTACCCCTACAAATTATGTTCCAGATAGTAGCTCCATACATCAAAGTGGCACTGTGTCCTGTTTGATGGGTAAATGCAGTTTAAAAAATGTTATATTATACGTGCAGTTTCTTGGTTTAATCTTATTCTTTTAGTCTCGTCGAGTATTCAAATTCGTACTATTATTTGGAAACGTTGCATCTTTCCTCGTAAAAGTCTCTGTCGGTTACTAATAATACTATGGTTTTTTGAACATTTAGTCAAGGTTTACTTGAAGGGAAAAGTATATTCATGTCAGGTAGTTCGAACAAACTCCTTTACAGAGAAATCTTATATACTCAAGGAAAGTGGCTTGTAAGCATTCAATTTCTCTCTCTCTCCCTCTCTCTCTCTATATATATATATATATATATATACACCCTGCGATTTGTACATATAAAACGTGTAAAGATATATATAAAAATATATACGCATGCCTACATAAACATATTGTACTAAATAAATTCAAATATTGATATATACGCATGTACGTATAGTCCTTTAACGCATACACACTAGCATATATATATATATATATGTGTGTGTGTGTGTGTGTGTTTTCTCTGTTTACTTATGAAGGGGAAGGAAATGGATTGTGACATGACTTCGTATGACACTATTTGTGATATGGGTACTGATAAGAATGTCACGACTTTACATTTTGTAGGCAGGAAATGAGATTGACTTTAAAGCAACTTTCGTGCTCGATTTTTACTTTTTTTTATTTTCCTTAACTTCTTTTTCACACTTCATTATAATTTTTCCAACTTCCTCTCCTATTCTTTCCTACTCTCTCTCTCTCTCTCTCTCTCTCTCTCTCTCTCTCTCTCTCTTTAAAATACACATTCTTTAATTGCGGTTGTTTGGTTAAATAACTTGTTACCGCCTTATTACAAATTATAAATACTAGATACAATACCAAGTTGGCCGTTTGTTTAATATATGGTATATTTATTTTTAAAAAAATCAAAACAAAAAAAATAAATGGAGTAAATATGGTAACTGCAATGGTTTTAGCTTGGAGATAGACAACGCAATATGATAAAAATTAGCCAATGACTCCTATATTTCGAGTGGTTTTGATGACCTTGGAAATACTTTCTTCAATTGTATTTTTCTATTATAACGAATAAATACGAAGAGCTTTCCAAAGTAATACATCCTATTTTTATTCCGCCCGAATCGATCAGAAAGGGTTTGAAAACTGCATTGTCATAATGGCTGAATTTATGCATTCATAACCTGAAAGTGTCATCTTTTTGTGGAAACTATTGACGATTGGAGATTCTAGAAAGCAACCCTGTCAAGTACGTGCGACAGAAAGAGATTCGTCATTGAATACCTTCATGCAGAAAAATTGAACCGATCAACATTTTTTAAGCCGATGCAGTTGATATCAGAACAGTTAGGAGATGGGTTCATCGATTTCAGATAAGTGACAGAGCGCGCTCCGAACTTTTATGACCGAGGAATAAAAACAGACTGGCAAAAGTGCATTCTGGAGTACAAAAAGTGCTTCCGTCTTCGTAGCTCTTAAACGTTTCAGTTTTTGAGTTAACAAGTAGAATGTATTATTTTCGAAACAAGAATCCGACTTCAAAGTGTATTTTATAATCATGTACTACATATTATTATTCTCCCATGGATGAACAAACAATCTTTCTTGATTGAGGCAATTTTTACTTTTTTTATCCAGGTTGCATCTTGTGGAGAGCTATATTTTTCTCCACATTAAAAGCGAACTTGTGTAGGGATAAAGGTAAATTGGGGGAATACCCATGACAAACAGGTGAACTAAATTCGGATGTAAATAATCAAATGGTTTTTAAATTCTATCAAATACCTTCCACGCGATGTGGCATCGGACTCTTTTTTCGCAACTGTAAGTTTCTGTATATTTTTAGAAGTGTCAGTAAATCCTCTATTTGTTTACCCCTCACGAACACAAAGCTAAGCACTAGTTGTTATTATATGCGCGGATTATATACCTTGCCTCCTCCACTGAAAGAAACAGTATGGGTTTAACAAAAATAAGAATGCCTCCGTTAAAAAGTATTTCTCTTCCTAATGTAACGTGGCCGTTACATTTACGTTCAGACTCAACACCTTATAGTCGCAAAGGAACAAAAGAGAACAAAAAATGACCCAGCGGGTTTTTTTAGTTAAAATAAAAGGCGTTCACGCATGGTACTTTACCAAATATGCCTGCATCTTGCTTTTACAAGTGTCTTCGTTCGCCATGTGGTTAACAAAACTCTGACGTGGCGAATACTTGCTTGCTCAAGTCCAGTCGATGCGCGGGTTTTCTTTCAAATCTCTTACTTCAGCACGTGTTTCGCCTCGCTGTTGCCGCCCAAATAGATTTTAGAAGGGTGTTCAGAAAAATTGCCTCCTGCGCGGAATGGGTGGGGGCCACAAATTCTGTTTCACAAGTAGAAAGGGCAACAATTTGTTGCTTTTTAGTTTTCCAAAAGATCATAGGTCCAGTCTTTGACAGTCTAAAACAATACCCCATTATACTCTTTCTATCCTCAGAGTTACACCAATCTGAATCTGAAAATCCTTCTAAATTTAGAGGATATGTAGACTTTTTAAATATTAAAGATTATTCCTTTGTTCCTTTTAGATAACGAAGGATTTCTTTTGCACGATTAAGGTCTTTAATTGTTGTCTCAATAAGTTTTGAGATAGCTTTGTTACAGTGTAACATATATCAGGCCTAGTTGCGATCATCAAATAGATGAGGCTTCCAATAATTTCTCTGTATAATCGATGGTCTATTGATTTTGTTTTGGTCTCTATACTTTTATTTACATCCATTTCAACGGGATTTGTACGCGGTTTGCGATCTTGCATTCCGAACTTGAGCAGAACTTTTTCAATGTACCGTGATTGGTTCATTGTTATAGTTTAATTTTCACATGTAAATTTTATACCGAGGAACAATGTTGCCATATTTTGGGCATATAATGGGGTATGATCCCACACAGTCGGACGATTCTATTTATAAACGATGCTGCTAGGAACTGACGAATCGAATTAATTCACTTTCTGCTGAATCAAGAGCATGTGCGTGTGAAAAGAGAGAAAGAAAGAGATGATGTTATCGTCGGCACAGAATTATTGGTTAAATGTGAAGGATGCTGTTGTTGTTGTGCATCATTTTGTTGGCACTCGTTTCCCTTATATCTTTCTATTAAGAATTCTTTCTAGAAGAATATCAGGCAATTACGAGAGGGACCACGTGAAAGCTATCTTATTTTGAACTTTTCACGCCAGGGTTATCAGCCTTAGTTGTTTACCATTGGACTATAATCACGTGCGAAATGTTGTGGTACCTTTTAATCCGCAACATACGATTTTGTATTTGCTGCCTAATATGGAGACTGGCATTCGTTAGCTATTCAAATTAAAATATCTAGCTCCTTATGCCGTGGTTGATACTGGCCTGTTTGAACTCTAACCTCTACATAGCTAAGAATACTAGGGTAAACTACTCCCATGGATTACATAAAGATTTCTTATAGAAGTTCTCAAGATAGACCGAAATGTTCTCAAATTCAGTAAGACACACTCGAGGAATGTCAGCCGAAACATTGTGATAATAACATTCTAGGTGAGAACAGCATTTAAATGATCCAATTACTAGGACATATTAATATTTAAGTGAAAAAATTCAGAAATATATTTTTTATTTAACATATTTTATGTTTTATATCGATTAAAAAGACGATATCTCCTACTGTTTTATATGGCGAATCGATCGTTTGGTGAACCTTAAAAAATTAAAAAAGTGTTTTCTAACATAAAATTGAAATAAGTCCCTTACTCAATAACTAGAAATATGATGTTACAATCCTAGTCACGGCACCAAATTGACATCGGTTGTACTACAAGCGAGCGTGGGCAGTATATGTATAAGTGTGTTGGGCGTGTTTTTTGTACATGCAAATTTATTTGCTCCTATCTATCATTTTTCTGTACTTTAGCGACACATATGCTCACCGAAAAATATAATGTGATCACAATAACAGTAATTCTTTTATGTGTTTATAAAACAACTTTATTATGTGTTTTGGAGACGCCTATTAATTAACATAGACGGGTAAGTGAGATATATAAAGGTATCAATCACCAATACCGGGGGAGTTCGGAACGACCGCCAAATAGGCAAGACGCCTATGCTGCCTCCAGTAAGACATACAACATGCCACCTGCCGAAATATCTCCAACTGAAGTATATCTGAAGACATGTAAATATGTATATAACTTTTCTTCCTAATATATTATTGTATTCCTTTATTTTTTCGTGTTCTTGTTAATTATTTGTGCAGACACAACATTATGACAACTCGAGCTCGTCGGTTATGGTGATAAAAAGCGTGGATAGGTAGCGTACGCTAAAATAATTTTAGTTTCGCTTACACTTTTTACATTGACAAAAGTAAAACATATCATTTGCAAGTAAACCTTTGGCGTGGTGATGTCTTGAATAAAATGTTATTAATATATGTGGGTGCGTGAGTGTGTACTTCTGTACTAGACTTTTTACAACTGCACATAATGTGTAGCCCATTTATATATATGAGTGCTTTGTGCGGTACTTCTATAATAAATGTGGTATTGTGATAATAAACATCATTAACTCATATTAATCGCTTATAAAGCACCAGACATAATACTATGTAAGTGTGATGTTATTAAAACAAAGTTATGTAAAATTTTAATCAGATTAGTACAGTTATTTACGAGAAAAGATGAAAGGGATAGGCAAATAAGCAGTTATAATATATATATATATATATATATATATATATAACTACTTAATTTACTAACTAAAATTAATATACGAAAGTATAGATTTATGCGTAAACTTTAAGTATTTACTTCAAAAGTGCTCAATACGTATATAGAGCTATAAAATGTATATGGCGATTAAGCTACACTGAATATTCAGTGTTTCATCCACTCTAGGACTCTTTAGGCTTATGCGCGAATTCTGTGGTTGTCTGTCCACAGAATTCGCGCATAATCCTAAAGAGTTCTAGAGTGGATGAAACGCGGAATATTCAGTGTAGCATAATCGTTATATACATTTTATAACTTACTATATATATATATATATATATATACATATATATATATATATGACTACTTCATTTAATCGCATAAATTAATATACGAAAGTATTATTTGTCTGCGTAAACTTTCAGTATCTACTTCAACAGCGCTCAATACATAGGTAGAGCTAGGTAGTAAGTTTTAAAAATATATATCACAATGAAGCTACACGGAATATTCCGCCTTTTATCCATGCTAGGATTCGTGGATGAAACTCAGAATATTCTATGTAGCTGAATTGCCATGCCTGACGAATCCTAGCATGGATGAAACGCGGAATATTCTGTGTAGCTTAATTGCCATATACATTTTTATAACTGTCATATATATATATACTAGTAGGCCGCCTAGAGTTGACCGGTCGTAAAACACGCATAATTATCATATTTGAATGCATACAGAAACTGATACATATGTATGCGAGTATTGTGTTTTTTCTTAAACAGTTCACTTCGTGTTATTAAAGCAAAAATTACTCGAGTTGAGATGTAAACCAGACCCTAAAACAGTGAGTCAAGTATGATAAGCATTAGGGCAGTTTGACACAATTTTTGGAAAGTGTTTACAAAACTACTTGATATTAACATGATAAACATATCAGGTGTGCTATTTACGCATGCGAATTCATAAACCAGTTGACATATAGATAAAGATCCGACGACTCCCACGTATTTATTTTTCAATTATGACCTATTAACAGCCCTTTTTACAGTTGAAAAGCGATTAAAGTCTGTTCCAGATGCTTCAATACGTTATATACCAAATTTAAAATCTGTAGATTAAATATTTGCATATTGGTTTTGAAATTGTCCTCACACACTTCTCACATGTTCATCAAAGCAATGATAACTTAAAATTGTGTACTATCGTTGCAGAGGCGATATCAAGTTTTTTTATGTACGTGCAAGCTTTTCAATAGCACGAGAAAGGGGAAAGGAAAAGGTTTACCCCAACCATGTATATATACACTAACTCATATATATATATATATATATATATATATATATATTAGCAAAAGTACCCGTCGTTGACTGGGTTCAAAAACAGCTTACAGAAAATGGACTCTGATTTATGAAAGTATGATAGGTTATGAAAAGGAGGGGTAGTAAAGAGATAGCTTCTAATTTGGGGGTATCAAAACCAAAGCAAAATATGATAAAAGTAAAAATAAAATAGATAAACCCCATAAGTTATTATACCATACCTGTTCACATTGAAACACTTATCACAATATTCTGTGAATCTATATTAAAAAACCTTGTTAAACTTTGTGACATATTTCCATCCTATGCGGTCATGCGCGAACGAACACCACATAATTTTATTATACCATATTTCTTCAAACTGAAACATAATTATCAAAGTATACTTACGCAGATAAATATGAAAAGTCTTTATTAAAGTTTGTTCCTAATTCCATTCTATGGAGGCCAGGCGCGAATGCAGACCTCACAGTTTTTATGAACCACCGTTCTAACAGATCAAACATACCTATTCCTGTTCCTCGATACATCTTCTATCATTATATGTAATCAGTTTTTTTTAAATAGTCAACTATATAGGAGCCTATTCGTGACCAAACACACACACACACAGAGAGACGTTCAGCTTTATATTATAGAAAAGTGAAAGAAAATTAAAACTGTAAGTTGAACTTTACAATCAAAATTTATTGTTCGATTGAATACTCCAAAAAACAATTTACAAAGTCCTTATTACTCGGAGTTTCAAATAATGCTATTCTTGTTATTTTCTCATCAGAGGACATAAAGAAATCAGCAAATTATATGTGTAGCAATGCTAGAAGTTGTTAGTAAAGGCATTAAGGGAAACCGTAATTTATTGTAGTTATGTATTCCCAAAACAAATATATATATATATGGGGGGTATGTGTATGGAGATAGAAAGAAAGAGAGAAATTCAATATAAATAAATAGTATTTAGAAAGTTTAAAATACTTTTGTGTGCATTTGTTGATATACGTATAATATTAGTCTCGAAGGGAATTAACTTTTTTCAAGCGTAGTAATATATGTATTCCAGTTTAAGTAGACAATGTTAATAGAAAACGTGTCTTAATTAATGAATGGTCACGGATGATGTAATATTCTCAAAGGAAAACTTTATATTTTCCTTGGTTTGTTTTTTCCTATTTTATGTATTTCTCTTTGTCTGCCATGAGACATGACTGACTTTTGCTATTGCCAGTGTGTTATCTATGTTGAACTGGTTTGTTGTCTATGTTCCACTGGTTTTAGAACTGTTCATAAGATAATATTGTGTTGTTGTATCATAAATGGGATCGTTTGTGATCGTCTAGTCTGACTTAATGGTGTGTGATCTTCTAGTTGTTCTGTCTATTTGTTCATATGCCGTTGTGTGTGTGGTACATGTATTTTTCAACATACCTTCACGCATCGTTGATGTTGGTCCATCTGAAAACATCTCGTCTTGGAGACGAAAACTCATTTCACTCCAAATGATGAATTGGTTTTATAGTTTTTATTTCACTTTCCAGATGTCTCGCAGAAGGTTAGAAAGTGAATCTCTTGCTTGCGTGGTTTCTCTTGGCGTCGTTCTTACACACGTCAGCGCCCCCCCCCCCCCAATGAAGTGGAGGAGACAACGTCCGTCCTCAGAAAAATGTTTAAACCAAATCTCAACGATTCCGCTAACCTGATCACGTGACTCACACGCAATCCGATCAGCTGATCCTGACTTCCGTTCAACATGTCTCAATACAATTTACACCCCCTCTCTCTTTCTCTTTCTCTCTCTCTCTCTCTCTCAATCCATTCCCTAATATTCCATCTATCCTTATTTTCAAAAAATGTACGCATTTTTAAATTCTAGTTCATTTTTCTATATCTATACAACCACACGTTAAGAAAGATCAGGCTAAAAAACTCTTTTATTCAGCCCTTTCCAAATGACTTCACAATTATTATTATTTATTTTACTTTATTTTTTTATTATTATTAGATCAGACCCTCTATGATTAGCTTGGCATTACTTTTTTGGGTGTAGGGTATTCCTCCCCTGATCCACGTCAGCTGCTTTATCCTGCCACCCTTATGCCGTAAACTAGAGGTTTCACTTAACTTTGTTCGAAATTGACTACTTCTTTCGTCCCAAAAGTACCCTTATCGTATCCTTTCCCCGGTTGTTGTATTATCCGGGTCATCTCAAAGCTCATGATTAATCTTCGTAGTTGGCTTCCAAATTTTAAGATATACCTTTCATCCACTGATTCACTTGGATTTCCTTGCTCGGACTATTGGAATTTTGATGAAGATTTTAGAGAATATCACCCTAAACTAATTACCCCCCCCCAACTTTGCGGCATGATTATTTTTTGCGCCTAAATTCTAGCTTGGTCCGAGTTTTGTGATTTTTCTTTTCTCTTATCAGAGCTTCCAAGATTCAGCAGAGATATCCCGCATTCATGCATCTCTATAAAAATAAGGTATATTTTCTTATGTACCTACGGTATATTTTACTTTTCTCACACCTCGTTAAGCTATATGTGATTTGTCTACGGTACTGCCTCTGATAGGTCTTCGGTACCCTTAAGGATTCGCGTATCCTCTCCACGCCTGTCTCTAATTAATTAAGCCAAGTCTTACCTCCTTCTTGGAATCGTCACGTGCGACCAGCTTTTTTAAGCACTTAATTACCACAGGGTCCATTTTATTCTCCGAACGGAGCATCTCTAAGTCTTTTCCGGCAAGTTACTCTTCTTGCGAAAAATAGTTATGGACTTTAGCAACAAAAAAAGCAATTTATTAAAAAAATAAAATCTATCTTTTGGCTTGTCACATCTGTAAAAACTTCTCAAAAATACCCGTTTACGTAATTGTTATTTTTGTCCCACTCCAAAAATTCTGATTATTTCTATACCAACCATTTTATCAGTATAATTAATCTTATTTTTCCTAGATTATTTCAATTCTAATGTATATACTTAATAATGACTACGCATCTGGAGAAAAATCCCACGAAAGAAAAACGAAACAAAAAATATTCTACAACCATTTCAAAAATAGAATAAATATCGACTGAACTTTTGACTGAAGTACTGTGTCTTTTTAATTTTTTTATTTCTTACACTGCTTAATTCTTATTTCTTTCTCTTTTTCCCAATTTTATTATTATTATTACTATGATTATTACTTAATTAACAACATGTACTTAATTTTTATATTTTTCATTATTTCAAAGGCAAAGATTCACTTCTCCTCCATTCTGCGAAAAAAAATACATGTCAAGAACAAGAAAATCCCGCACAATACCAATTTGAGAAAACACCAATTATATAAAAAAAAATAAAAAAATCTTATAAGCATTCACAAAGTCTCATCTCACTAATAATAAAACTCCAAATAACAAAACACAGTTTCATGGAAACCCAATTTTGTCCACGTCAGCAAATTCTGAGGTCGGCTTCATCACCTTTACCACCTCCAGAATATCAAAAAATTAAAAAAAATAACAGGCGTTTACAAAAAAATACATGGACATTTACAATTAAAATACACAGTCGTTTACAAAAAATACATAGACATTTACAATTAAAATACACAGTCGTTCACAAAAAATACATAAACATTTACAATAAATACATAGTCGTTTCCAAAAACAAAAAAAAGAAACACTCACTTATAACTTCCGGACAATCCTTCACAAAACAAAAATTCAACAACAAAATAACAAATAGATGAAAACTAAAATTGTACACGTCACCCAACATTGGGGTGTTCTGAAGAAGAAATAAATATCACCTTTTACTTATCCGAGTGATTTTTATTATGGCCTCTTCTGCCATTTTCTCTTCTTCCACTAATGCTACGTAATGGGAATTCCATTTGCTCCCCGACGCCCGCGAGAAATACATTTCGCTCTGCTATATTGAAAAAACTTTTTTCCAGGTCGGTAACCGCAACTGCATTTCAAGGCATATAGCTTAGCGAAAAATATCGGGATTTCCACACATGGATTTTTCCATGTTTGATTCTTGTGGCAAAAGCTGTGAAAATGAGGGCTTACCGTTCAAACGACCTAGGTGTGCGTGTGTGCTTTGTCATCGCTGCGAAGCTAGGATGAGAAAAGAATTCCAAGATGGCGCCGTCGGCGTTTTGTAATGGTATAATCTCGGAAACTCTCGCAAAATCTCGTGCATATATGCAAATCAGTTGGTCTTCGACAACTATAAATTCAGGTCCTTTTGGAAGGCAAGAAGTGAGGAAAGAACGGCCGGTTGGTAATTGTGTACGCTGGTTCGTGTTGGTGGCGTGTCACCGTGTCTGTGTGTGTACTGATCGAACCGCTTTCCTGTCCCTTGGACTTTGAATTAGTTTAGATTGGACTTCAACTTCAATTCTCAAAATCAACGGAATTCCATCACCCAAAGACAACACTTTTGTTTCTTTTCTTTTTTTTTCTTTTCTTAATCCAAATAAAAATACATTAATAAGTCTTCAGACGTTCCTCTCCACCGTACTGTATATCGATACTCTATGGATGACTGGGATAGCTCCCGTACATTCATACCTGATCTACCTCTGCATTCCATGTTTAAAAAGGGTGTGTCCTCTATAGTATCAGACCTGACCTAATGGTTAATTGTAGGAATAGACCGGTTCATACCATACAGAATGTCCAACAAAAACCTAACAGCCAGCCCTGGTTCTCCCCAGAATGTGCTGCGGCCATCGCGCACAGAAATCACTTTTTCCATAGCTACCAACGTAATAGATGTACTGAGACTAAAGCTGCTTTCAGGACTGCCAGCAACCACTGTAAAAGAGTAATAAAAAATGTAAGAGAGCTATATGCTCAGTCTGTTAAATTGAAAGTAGCTGAGCAGCGGCTTGTTTTCCACCAGCAGCGGCTTGGTTCCCACCATTTTTAGCAAATAGCAAACAGGATCCTGAACAGAAGCGTGCGTTCTATCCCAACTATCATCAATGGACCAGAGGTTATCTCGTCAGCATCAGACAAGGCCAGACTGTTTGCCAAGAACTTTGCAGCTAATTCTACCCTATGCCACTAAGGCCATCAACTCCCCGTATCTCCTCCTATAACAGACAACACGCTATGTAACATACAAATATCTGTGTGTGATGTCGCCAAGCTAATCAAGAACCTTGATTCACGTAAAGCAACTGGCCCTGACGGCATTCCAGTTATAGTGCTAAAAAAAGCTACAACCAGAACTTGCCCCCATACTTACAAAACTGTTTAAGCGTTACCTTAAGGAGAAGTGCTTTCCAACACCCTGGAAAACCTCATAAGGGCGCCCTGTATTTAAGAATTCAGGTGATAAGTCATTTCCCTCTCAGTACAGACCAATAAGTCTCCTGTGAGTCATGATTAAGTTGTTGGAATCCATATTAAATAAAGATGTAGTCAACCACCTCAACAGAAACAACATTTTTAGCGACATGCAATATGGTTTCCGCTCCGCAAGATCTACAGCAAATGTGCTAACTGTTATATCTCATAGGATTAGTGAATCTCTTGACAAAGGCTTCCTTTCCAGGGCAATTGCTCTTGACATATGGAAGGCTTTCGATAAGGTATGGCATAAAGGCCTACTTCACAAGATTTCCAGCTACGGTATCACTGGTAATGTTTTCTCAATCATTAATCATTTCTCTCCCATAGGTTCATAAAAGTAAGGGTTGACGGGCAGAAATCAGAGGCCCACAGTATTAATGCTGGAGTCCCTCAAGGGTTCATCCTGGGCCCAACTCTCTTCCTGATCTACATCAATGATCTCTCAAAATACATACTTAAATCATTCGTTGGCATCTATGCTGATGACACGACCATCTATGGCAACACATCAAAGGCCGTAAATGACAAGGTTCTCTCTGATTCTCTCTCCTCTGATCTTGAGCGCGGGGTAAAGTGGGGGAAGACGTGGCTGGTCACTTTTAATGCATCCAAAGCCAAGCTTCTATCTTTACATTATCAACGCTCTGATCCCAATCTAGCATCAATTGAAATGGATGGCTCTCATCTTGGGGAGGTTCCATGTTTTGAAAAGCTTTTGGGTTTGACCTTTACTATTGATCTGAAATGGAACACGTGTATCAGGTCTGTTGCCAAGGATGCTTGGAAAATGGTGGGAACCTTCTACCGCTCCAGAAGATATATCACTACTGATGCAATTCTCTATCTGTATAAAAGCCAAGTACGTCCAAGGATGGAGTACTGCTGCCACATCTTGGCAGGAGCTGCTAAAAACAGCCTATCCTGCCTTGACAGAGTACAAAATAGACTTGGTGGTTTGGTGGGGGATGCCCTTTTCTCTTCCCTGCAACCTCTCTCCCACAGAAGATACGTTGCGAGCTTGTCTTTGTTTTATCGTTATTTCCATGGCAAGTGTTCGTCTGAGCTCCAATCTCTCGTCCCCCCTCGCCAAGCTTTCACGAGAAACACCCGTCTGGCTGAAACTAATCAATAATTTTCCCCACTCTTTATCTGTGCCTAAATCCAAACGTAGATTCCATGAGCAGAGCTTCTTTCTGAGAAGTGCACGACTGTGGAACTCTCTTCTGTGTAATGGAGATTGTGGCGTTTCTCGACTATAAATCAGTAACAGGGATGTGCTCGCTAGCTTTTCGCCATTACATACACACCGTCGATCTCACTGCATCTCCACTTGAAGAGAGTTAACAAAACCTAGAATGCGTATAAGGTGAGTTAACTGACAGACAAAAAGATCGATAGAATGGGAGATATACGAAACAATATATGTTGTTTTGATAAGTTTATTAAATATTCACAGCTCTGTATGCTACTGACAGGCATTCAGGACGGTTTCGATATTATTTCTGTTGCTTGATATATATCTACTTATAGATAAAAGGCAGTTTGTCTCTGTGTGTGTATATAAGCGTATATTTGTGTGTGAGTACGTTCCTTATGGACTACGAAACGGATGGGATGATTTTTATTAAATTTCATGCAAATGTACTTTATGTATCTGGGAGTTTGCTTAGATAGTTGTTGTATCAGAATGCCCCCTATAAATATATGTATATATATATATATATATATATATATATATATATATATATATATATGTATGTACATATATATATAAATATATATAAATGAATATAAAATCTATAATTGAAAATCCTATTTTAGAAGGAATTGTCCAATTTTGACCAAAGTTAACATCCATATACAGCTTAATGTCACATAAACAGATGGACATCAAAGAAGCAGTTAATATCACAAGTGCATTTGACAATTAATTACTGCACAAACCGAAAGGCTCGGCATCTAAAATTAACAGTGGGTTCTTTGATAAGACATGGACGCTTTCGGAAACAATGTTTTTTTTAGAGCGCAATTGAACGATGACTCTTGACTTTGAAATTTAAAACTTTAATTCAAACTATCATATTGTAGGTTCTCTACAGTGCAATATAGACTACAATGTGTTGCGGACTGCGGGCTACTGCGGGAAGAGGTATGTGAAGTTTATTTTTCCGATGCACCGCGGTGAGTCCTCAACTAGAGCACGTAATCAATCCATGTGATTGAAAAATGAGATTTCGATGGCCATAAAATTATTGGAAATGTGGGATATTCGTTAATTACACACACACATACACACACACACACACACATATATATATAATAAAATAAAAAGTACAATTAAATTTACCAAAATGACTCAAGATGGTAAAATTAAAGTATATTATAAATATTAAAGAACTAATATTTATAAAGTTATCTCAACCAGATATAAAAGCTCGATAAAACCAGAGAGCTTATAATAAGAACAAATAGTTAATGAAACATGTTTAAAACACTTTGAAAAAGAGTTAAAAACATATTTAATTTGACTATCCATTAAATAAGTGGATAGTCCTTAATCCGCGGAGTTTCGAAGAAATACTTTCCTTATAATCAGAAGGTAGTAATTAGCAAAATGCGGGATCGGATTTTGCATACAAAAGTATTTGTATGAAACTGCAAGTAAGTCAAAGATCTTACTTGATAACAAAAAGTAAAGCAGAGGGAATATGGTGAAGAAAAAGGTGATTTCACGTGAATGGATAGTCAGGTGAAAGGTAAAGTATCCAATGACGGTAGAATCCAAAAATATAACTCCAAGAAAGTTAATTGAGTTTCTATTCGCACAAGTAAAATCCAAGGAAATCACGTAATTGGAAGATGGTCCCAAATAATCCAAAAGGCCGAAATCCATGGAATAATTCACAAATGTGTAAAAGGAAAAGGGGAAAAATTCCAATAATATTAATAAAAGAAAAATAATATATGCGTTTGGCACGGCTGCCGAGACACACACACACATTTTGCGCCTGCTAAAGTTTTCTACCTTCTCTTCCTTTCTCTCTTATTCCTTGCTTTGTTTCTATTTTAATTGTTTACAAGTATTCGCTTTCTCTTGATATTTCTTAGATTAATCGCGTTTTATTTGCCTAAGCAGTTTCCGATGTGATTTAGTATGCACAGCGTCTTTTATGTCATCATTTACTGTGCAAGTATATCAACGCGCAACTATAAAAAGATTAGAATTTTACATGTAATTAGAGAGAGGCGACTTGTTGTGTAGTTTAGTTGCTTTTTGCTCTTTTACTTGTTTTTCTTATTAACATGACTGAAAGATCACAAACATCTATGACTGTGGAAGGAGGACAGGTAAAATAAGCATTGTCCAAGTGTGACGCATATACCAGCAAAACCAAAAACCACAGTACAAATTATAAAAGTTGAGGGGCTCAGAAGAAAGATATGAGCATCATGGTAAACAGTGCCTCCTTAAACCACAGCATCCTGTGAATACTTGCACAAATAAAATTGTAACATTGCATAGAAACGAACACACGTTCTATGCTATTTCAGTCGTAAGACAAAAAATAGTAAATAACTCCAACTCTCTTATTCTTTTTAGCAAAGAATATTTATTTTCTTGTTACAAATGTGACGTCACCTGTGTGATCTCCTCCTTGGACGTACTTTACTCCCCGCGCGTGATCGTAAAAGTTATCCTTGTCTTTCACAAGATCCCAATTGTTATCTCGTCTCTAACGAGATCTCAATTGTTATCCCGTCTCTCCCGAGATCTCGATTCTTATATCGTCTCAGAGGGGACCTTTTGTCTTTCTCTTTTTTATATCCTTCCCCCAGCCCCAACGGTTATGATTTACTTCCCACGCATTTATATACACGCATTAGTGCTATGTTACAAAATTATTAATGCAACGCTATTAATAAATCCACATAAAAGGTCTCCACCAGACACATAGAGAACATAATACGGAATTTATGGCATTAAAAATATTTAATATCAATTTACTCGAAGAGTTAGCTTGTTGGATGACATCGTCCAAACAAGTGTAAAACCCTGCTTGTGAGACATCGATTTCAGTTCTTAGTAGATCGATGACTACGGCGTGGTTTGCTTGATCTGTGTTAGCTCAGACTTTCTTGTACATGATGCGGCAAAATATTCATCTCGCATTCGAGTGCTTGAGGTTTAGAATCCTGAGTTTGGATGTGTTCTAGTGACCAGTGATCAGCAAAAAGGAAAGGTGAAACTCGAGTCTAGAACGTCCAGTTTCTAGATTTCATACTTCGTGCGGACTGCGGCATTGTAAAGTTGTGGAAATAATGCATACTTCTGTGAGATTATACTTTATTTCTTCATAATAAATACCTTATTTAAGAAGCATAATGCAATTACAGACTAATATGAAATGGCAAAAGTCTATACTCAAAAGTTCATGATGTTGACCATCTTACAATTTATTTCTTTAATTCAGTAGATATTTACAATTCTTGACAGTATCTATTTCGTAGCATAAAATCAATCACTTATTTATTATTATATCAATCAGTGAATCTATTTGGCTGTTTACTCATCATAAGAAATACCAACGATCAATATATAAAAAGGAGATAAAGTTTAAACATAATTAAAAATCCGAAAATTCGAAGAGAAGCTGCAAATACCTTATAATATGTTTACATTACGCCATTTTGAAATATATATATATATATATACATACACACATTATATATATAAATATATATATATATATATATATATATGTATATATTGTTTAATTAGAAAAACTTATTAATGAATGCGATTTTTTAAATATATTTTCTTGACAACGCAGGAGCACATTAATTTTCTAAATATTGTATTCAGATTATGCGCTGACGCTAAAGCAATCTTACCAAAAGAAAAATACTTTTGATACACACATTTTAGGCACGATATATATATATATATATATATATATATATATATGTGTGTGTGTGTGTGTGTGTGTGTGTGTGTATGTGTGTGTGTGTGTGTGTGTGTGTGTGTGTGTGCGTTTATATATATATCTATAATATAAAGCTGAACGTCGGTGTGTGTCTGGTCACGAAAAGGCTCCTCTATTGTTGACTATTTTAAAAAACTGATTACATATAATGATAGGAGATGTATCGAGACACAGGAATGGGTATGTTTGATCTAGCATAATGATGATTCATTAAAATTGTGGGGTCTGCGTACGCGACTGGTTCACAAAGTATGGAAATAAAAAAATAAAAAATTAAAAAGAAACGTTTACAAGTGTTTTTGATATAGATGTACATAATAATACTTTGATAAGTATGTTTTAACTTAAATAGAGATGGTATAATAAAATTGTGTGGCCTGCGTTCGCGCCCGGCCCCCATAGAATGGAAAGTGGCACAAACTTTAATAAAGACTTTTCATATTTATCTGCGTAAGTATACTTTGATAATTATGTTTCAGTTTGAAGAAATATGGTATAATAAAATTATGGGGTGTTCGTTCGCGCATGACCGCATAGGATGGAAATATGTCACAAAGTTTAACAAGGTTTTTTAATATAGATTCACAGAATATTGTGATAAGTGTTTCAGTGTGAACAGGTATGGTATAATAAATTATGGGATTTATCTATTTTATTTTTACTTTCATCATATTTTGCTTTGGTTTTGATACCCCCATATTAGAAGCTATCTCTTTACTACACCTCCTTTTCATAACCTATCATACTTTCATAAATCAGAGTCCATTTTCTGTAGGCTATTTTTGAACCCAGTCAACGACGGGTACTTTTGCTAGTATATATATATATATATATATATATATATATATATATATATAAATGACAAAAGTCTATATTCCAAATCTCAATATTTTTACCATCTTACAATTAATTCTTTTCAGTACGTTTACAGGTATAGTTCTTCTCAGCACCAGTTTCGTAGCCCAAATCATTCATTTAATATTTATATCAATCAAGGAATTTATTCTGCCCTTACATCATTAGAAGAAAAACGTTTTCAATTTTTTAAAAGAAAATTAATGCATATGGGCATGATTACAAAATCAGAAAATTGGGAGAAAAGTAAACTTTTTTTTTCTGTCATTACGCCATGTTATCCGTACGTACTTAAAGTAATAATGATGATAATGTCAACATAATGAAATTTTAACTATAGAATTTTTTTGTTATTTATTCTTTAAATGCTCTGTAATTGACATTGCACTACAAAAATTAAAAGATTTAATAAGTAATATATATATATATATATATATATATATATATATATATATATATATATATATATATATTAGCAGGGCCCGTTAACCAGCGTTGCCCGGTGGTAGCATCCCCCACGGACAAAATGAAAGAGTCGAATGAGCCATGGTGAACATACGGACGTTGAGAAGTACGAAAGCTCTCTCTCGCTCGTTCTATCTCTCTTTCTCTCTTTCTCGCAATTAGGGCATCTCTCTCTCTCTCACACACTCACTCCATCTGTCTATCTATATATTTATCTATCTATCTATCTATCTATATCTATGTGTAGGGTTTTCGTATAGTTGTCTGAATACTCGCTTACCCCATATCGAACAAAGTCATATAAAGTGGGTAACAATGCTATCACACTGAACATAAACCAAATGTGGCTGACGCACACGAGTGAATGCCCTATTGCGAAATACTCATTGACTACAATGTTGTAACCAGCGTTCCGTTTTTGCTCTGAATAAAAAAAGAAATTCGCGCTTTTCGGATTATTTTGTTATATTCTTGGGGGGGTTTTGCCAGATTTTTTGGGGGGGCGGGGGGAGATTATGGTTTATGTACGGCACAATCACGTTGGCACACCGGTTCTCGCCAGATCACCGACGATAAGCCTGGCCAGTACCAAATGGGTGACCATTTGGAATACTAGGCGCTGTATGTACCTTCTGGGAAGGTTGGGCGTGGGGACAGCACTCTCACCCTGTAAAAAGAACTACTCACTACAAAAAGATCTACAAAAATTTGTTAGATGGCCTATGCCCCCCAGGGGCTCAAGGGCTATGGATGGTTGGATGGAGATTATGGTTATACGTAATTATTAACAGGAAAATTGGTGCAAGTCAAGATTAGCAGATGTAGGAAAAAACAAAAATTAAAATTACAGGAAAACGCTTATCGTGTACCCACCTGTCACAGAATGAAATTTTATTTGGTGCAAGTGCATTTATTGATCCGCGTTATTTTTTAAATAGCATTTTAAAGTTTAATTAAAGTTTTACAATATATGGTTTTATAAAATTTTTAGGTGAAAGTACAAAATACTTACACAATGCCCTCTGGTCCCATGGTAAAAATGGCTTTCTAAATAATACCGTTATTATCTACGCACGGATCAATAAGTGCAAACCATTCTGGTTCTGTGATTTCACATGTACATATTAAATCCGTATTATATATTGTATTCATTAGCGTTGGGGAAGGGGTATCTACTTAATGTATCCCTAATATATATGTGACCAGGTGATGGTGGTATGGGCACAAGTTACAAACATTTAAAAACAATTATAAAAACTTCAAACATTGGGGGAGACACTTAAAAAACTAGTAATCACGGTAACATAAGTGCATATCAACATTATTTCTTGTCTGTTTTAATTTTGTATGTTTGTTCAATCCGTCCAAAAAAAAAAACAAATAAAACTATATAATAACAAAATAAATAGAAAATTGCGAAGTTCAAGCCAAATTAAAATTTTTATTTTTATTGAAAAAAAAATTATTATTAGAACAAGAACAGTCGTGTTCTCGTCGAGCATTTTTTATTTACTCAATAAAATAAAATTTCACAGTTTTTCAATATGAGCAGAAAGGGAACGCAGCCTGTAACGTGCTGCGTACAACATTGTAGTGTTCAGTGCGTATTTCGCAAAGGGGGGGGGGGTCACTCGTGTGCGTTCGCCCCGAACACTTTCACAATAAAACAAATGATTAACCTTAGTTAAGATTTTAAAAAAAATGTCATTTACTTTTAAAGCAAGCTTTTGCAAAAAAAAAAAAATTACGATGCATTTTATTTATTTTTAAAGTAAAACCAGAAAAGTTATTTCCCAATCCAAGATAAATCAGAGCCTGTTCGTTTTGTTACAGAGAGAGAGAGAGAGAGAGAGAGAGAGAGAGAGAGAGATGTTACAGAGAGAGAAAGAGAGAGAGGGAGAGAGAGAGGTGAGTAAACGTGGAGGTAGACACGTTTACCAGAACCGAAGGTCAGCTGACCAGATTACGTATATGTGACGTGGTCAGGGTTGGCTAGATCTGTGAGATTTGATTTGGGCTTTGAAGAAGACGGACGGTTTTTCCGTTGTCTCCCCCTCTTAACTGGGGAGGGGGAGACGAACGCTGACGCGTGTAGATGAAGAACCCACACAAGCCGATTTCACTTCCACTTCTGCAGGACCTCTGGGGAAAGTGAAATAAAAACTATAAAACCCATTCATCGTCTTGGAGTGATAAATCTTCGTCAAACAGGTATCAAGTCTCCCTCCAGGATGAGAAATTTCCAGATGGTCCAACATCGAAGAAGCAGAGGTAGGTTCTGAAAAATACATGTCACACACACGATTCCCTTTATGATAATCAAACACACAACCATTTATATTAGAGACAATCATACGCACACGGAATCTTCTTATGTTATATAGAAAACGTAAATGGTGCCTTCAATGATAACCAATATATAACAGTTTTCGTTTAGACAGGAAACACTGTTTCATTTTGTATGGACGTATTTTGAGTGGTGTAACACTTACTGGATTTTGTTGTCACAAGTAAACAAATGGTAAATATCAGTTACGAGTTAGGAAGGAAATATCTATTTTATTTTTAAAGTATTTTTTCACAAGTAAACAAATGAAGTATTCTACGTCCGCACCAAACGTTGTCATAAATAAACAAACGATTAATCAAAGTTACGATTCATTTAAAAAAATAATATATTTTTATAATAAGATGTTGTAGTAAAAAATATCCTTTATTTTCAAATAAGACCAAAACATTATTTCCCAATCCAGAATAAATCAGACCCTGTTCGTTTTCGTTTCGTCAGAAACCATTATTTCATTTTGTGTGGACGCATTTTGGGTGTTGTAAATCTTTACCGGATTCTGTTGTCACAAGTAAACCAATAGTAAATGTTAGTTACGATTTAAGAAGAAAAAAATCCATCATATTTTATGAAGTAAGTAGAAATAAATTCATGAATTCCATAAATAATACATAAGAGTAATGTACACGTACGGAAATGGCGGCATGTTTTATAGTGACGAACTGTTCGTTAATGACGGAATAACCGAATAGCGGAATTTTAAAATGTATACTTCTCAGCCAATAAGCTGGACCGGAATTCTGACGGGTGAAATCATTATTTGTCTACAATGAAGGTGATAAGGATATACGATTGTGTAGGAATTTCACAATGAGTTAATGACGGGCAACACCCAGGAAAGTAGGATAAAGGATAAGGGCACACGGTGGAGAATGGGGTGGTAAGAGGACTTGTAGAAGGTGGGATATAAATCTAGCTGCATCCTCTATAAGTTACGACGATGATGGCGTTCCTCGGAATAAATGTAATGTTTAATATTACAAATAATGTGTATTAAAAGGCGTTCTATAGTTAAATAAGGTAATTGCTAATGGCGTAAACATAATACATTTTTATGCGTCATCTGTTGTTGTCAACCTACGGTAGTTTCCTCAAGAGCGGGAAATTGCGACTCTTTTATTATATACAATATATATATATGTATATATAGACCATAGTAGTGACCTTTTTAAAAATTAAAATTAAAGTTAAAATAGGTCACTATTCTGAGCCAGTATATATATATATATATATATATATATATATATATATATATATATATATATATATATATATAGTTATACTTTTGACAAAAAAATCCCAGCCAAGTGCTCTCTTATAAAGAAAAAAATCAAAATAAGAGTGTAATATTCATATATTTTTTAAACAGTTTAGATAAAATGTGGTATCGGTACCATAAAAGCTTGATACTGGGACCTAAAACAGTCCCCTTTTATCATGTTTGAAAGCGACGGTATCGATGTCTTATTTCATCCAAACTTCTGAATATATATATGTGTGTGTGTGTGTGTGTATACAGAAAGAGAGACAGACAGAGAGAGAGAGAGAGAGAGGGCGAGAAAGAAAGAAAGATCAGGGAAAAAGGCAAGGACATATATACGGGTAGAGATGTGAATGATGCACTTTTTATGATAGAAAACTTGTGTGTATAAATTTACTGAATTTCGTCTTCTCAGCATGTGCTTTGATAATAAAATGGCGAATGCCTTAATGGCTTTCTACATCAGCGATGGAATTATCAATACACTTGGGTACGATAATCGTCGAGGCCAACATCAATCGGATAAGATTCGAGGGAAGGTCCATTGCTTCCAACGAACAAGTACTGCCTGTTATACGCTATTTCCAGGAGTGAAGCAACAGCTAGCATTATTATGTCCCGGGAGTCATATAAGAATCATAGTTCAATATGTTCGGCATAAGAATAAATAAATATCACTAAAGCTTCAGAAAACTAAAACAAGCCAACCAACATGTTAGATTGAATATCATCATGGGTGTGTGTTTAATAAATTCAATGTATATAAACGTATTTTTTTCTAATAGCAGCCTATATTCTATCAACATTTCGCGTATCTTCCAGTTTTACTATTTATGTTGGACAAATAAAGGCACGACAAATGTACAACAAGGTAAATCTGCCATTAGTGATTTAGTCCGGGTAGATTTGGGCACGACAAATTAATGCATGCTGGATTAAGGCAAGACAAATTAAGGCACAACACATTGCTCCAGCTATTATGCATGTTAAAATCTTTGTAAAAAATAAACATCAATAAAGTTACAAAGCAATAAATAATGGACACATGTCACTCACCCTGTTATCTAGAATATATATTTTATAATTCATAATGATAAATTTAGGTTGATAGTAAGCACAAAATCGCATTAGCGTACTGATCCCATAAATGTGTATCATTTTACTCAAACGTTGATGTAGTATAATTATTTACTATATTTAAATGTATGTATCAAAATTATTTTTATTGTGGTAAGGTTACTTTAGCGTCAGCGCATAATCTGAATATAAAAGTTGGGAAAATTTATGTGTCCCCGGGTTTTTTGGGAATACCTATTCCAAAATTCGCAATGATCGGGCCATTAGTTTCAGTTATTTTTCTAATTAAACGATATATATACATATGTGTGTGTATGTGTGTATGTGAAAGAGAGAGAGACACAGAGAGAGAGCATGTATATATATATATGGTGTTTGTAGGGAAGAACCACAGCAAACTGCTCCATTATACAATAATAGCATTTTCAATATAAGAACATAATATTTACTTTAAGCAGTTAAGAAAGCATCAGTACCGTGGGTTTCAAATCCAATCATATATAGGATTTCAAATCGTCGTGCCAATGTTATTTTGAACTTTGTATATATATATATATATATATATATATATATATATATATATATATATATATATATATATTGGTTGGGAAAAAAAGTATATGTGTATATACATATATATATATATATATATATATATATATATATATAATAAAAAAATAAAAATAATTGTTACCGGTGGATGTATGCGAGTACGTGTGTGAGTGTGTAGGTGGGTATATATATGTATATATGTATGCTCCTACATATTTTTCTATGTATGTACGTGTGTGTATGTGTGTGTGCCTGCGTACGTGTGCGTGTGCATGTGTACATGTACATGAATGTATATGTATGCGTGTGTGATTATGTGTGAGTGTATGCTATACATGGGGAAAGAAAGTCTTAAAAAGAACCCTAAAAAACCCATAAAAACCTTCACCATATGGACTAAAAAACACTCTTTGAAAATAACTTTGACCGGACACTTTGAACACTTATAGTTGGAGACAGACTTTCTGAACACACGCATCACTCTGAAAAACATATTTAATATCAGCGGAGGTAACTCTACAAACTCCTATTTAAAGGAAAACTTTTTACGAAAACATCTGAAGAGAGCACACCCTAAGCTCGAAACGCGTTATAAAAATATTTTAAAATAAAAATATGATGAAAACCTTTAAAGAAAACCCACAATTGTTGATGGCTACACTCTTTTAAATATATATATATATATATATATATATATATATATATATATATATATATATATAGTCTTTGAAGTTTTTAACATTTGAAACCACACAAAAAATTATTTTTTATCATTCATTAAAAAAAAAAAACATCTAGTCAGTAAGTCATTTAATCACCTGCAATCACTGCATCAACTCTCAAATTTACTATAATACCAATTTTTATATTTTTTAAGGGATCATCAGTTGTTTACCATGAAACACTGTTTCGGGGATTTAAAAACAAAACAGTGTATTACATCATGGCTCCCCAGCAGTGTTGATCAAACACCACCACCCTTAATCTTAGGAAGAAGACAAGTTACAAAAACTTTTTTTTTTTTCCCAATTTCCTATTCTTAATTGTAATTACTAACCTTTTCATAGTATAAAAATGAATTTCTTACCTGTGCGATTCATCAATTTCCACATTTAAAATGGATACATTTTTTAATTTTTTAATTTATCAGTCTTGTATTTATAAGATTTGGATTAATCCATTTAACTACTTATCACCCCCACTATAGTTAGTAGTTTGTATATTTACATTCTTATTTATTTAAAATTAGATATATAAAGGTTAAAAATATTTTATTTTTTACATATATACATTTTTTTTTTTTTTTTTTTTTTTTTTTTAACTATATAAATTTATTATATGTAATTATAAATACATTTATACATTGCTAATATAGTTTTGGATTTCCTTTATCAATATAATCTGGTTTATCTTAAACGATTCAAATATGTATATATATATATGTCGGTTTATCTTAAACGATTCAAATATGTATATATATATATGTCGGTAATTGTATTGGAATCGGGAAAAATATTGCAATCGTTCCATCACTAATATATATATATATATATATATACACATATATATGCATATATATATACATATATATATATGCATATATATATATATATATATATATATATTCTAATGAACGACAAAAAATGTTTTCATTCATTACACTTTTGAATTTAAGCGATTTTTAAGCGATTATAAACTTTTCTCGAATATGAAATGCTATTTCTCCCTAAACTAACATGATTACATTAGACAGTCACTTTTAACACTTGAAACAATTAATCTGAGATATTTCCTGTCTTTCACTCTGATATTAAAGCAAGAGTGTCATTAGCCTTGTTCAGTGTTTTCGTGTCGCTTAGTAGAAAGCTGCATATCTTAAGCGCGTGAATAGCCGATTAGAGTCGGGCGGCAACTGTTTCTGGGCTGACATTTGGAAATGGAAGGGTCATTCTAGCTCTAAGAATTAAGAAATTGGGGGAAAAAAACTAATGCACGTCTTAGTTAAAATAAGAAAATAATGTTCGCGGAATGCTAATAATTTCCACATGTTCTTTCTTTCCTGAATCTCTAGAGAAAAACAAAACAAGTAAAATGCTAGAATAAACATAAGATTTAATTAATAAACTAACAAAATCTTACAGTTTTGATAAAATAGTTTAAATGAACATATCAAAGACGCACATAACAGTTTAGCTGTGAGTTGAGCAATATATTCTGTAAGCCGCCATTAAATCACGAGGTTCAA
Source organism: Euprymna scolopes (assembly GCF_053919585.1). Classification (NCBI taxonomy): domain Eukaryota; kingdom Metazoa; phylum Mollusca; class Cephalopoda; order Sepiida; family Sepiolidae; genus Euprymna; species Euprymna scolopes. The sequence goes on from NC_136495.1 coordinate 4,829,169, forward strand.
GAGACAACCACTATAAAAGCACATGTAATTATGGAGCGAATGTAACGCAGTATCAACTACACTTCTCTTAATTCGATATTGCTGTAGTCGAGTTGTAAGTTGAAGTCTAGAACGACTAATAACAATATTAAGATTCGAAGACAGCTCACAGCAACTGGGTATTACTAGAAATAACCAGGCTCAATGCGCTTAAATTCTGTGAACTAAAGGGAACATATGTGTCAACCTGTTTATGCCGTGTAAAAGTGTAAAACACACACGATACACAAAATAAGTAAATAATAGCAAAATTAAAAAAAGAAACGTTAGGAGTCACGTCTTTCATCATATAGTATTCTTCGCTTATTTCCAGTTCCACAGAGTAAATGACTGTAATGTGATCAGTAGGTTGTGACAACGGAATTTGGTTTTTCATTGTTTTGAGTGGTCGAGTATAAATCCCACATAGTTAGACACAGTTAATCAACCAAGAACCACATCACTCTATATAAAAGCATATAAGATATCAACAGATACACACTCGAGAGGCAAAACAATGAAAAGAATATGCTTTTGTCCTAGCCCTCATGATAAGCGCAGAATAGAATCTAAAAAGAAACCACTTGATATATATATATATATATATATACTTGTTTATTGTTATATAAACATGCTCACATCCCGCTGCTACAAATAGCCACTTGTTTCAATCAAACAACAGATATCATCAGGCAGCGACTTGACTATTCAAAAGTTCAATGAATAATGGATTTTTATTTTAGGTAAGAACTCTTTAAAAGTTGGAGTTAAAAAACTTAAAACACAGAACTTTAATTATAAGATGTAAAGAGGGAGGGGCAATTTAAATAAAGTTAAAAGATTATAATGGAGAGAGAGAGTGATTAAGAAGAGAAGAAAAAAATTAGAGAAAGAAATAGAGAAATAAAATAGAGAGAAAAATATATATATATATATATAATATGGAGAAGAAAAGAAAAAAGATATAAATGGTTATTATAAAGAGAATAAGAACTAGAAGGGAAAGGAAAGAATGATGAGATCTAGTTAAAGAGAGAAAGAGAGAAAGAGAGAAAGTAAGAATTTGACAGTATAGAGAAAAAGAAAAAGAAAAAGATCTGCGTGTCAACCAATTTATGAACAATTATACAATTCAATAATGAACCATGTTATTACAAATACAAACAGAAGATACAATCCAAGCGTTAGAAATGAACATGTCAAAAAAGACAGCGAATGTATCCAGCCAACATATTTATCATCTCACATACGTCCACGAGTAATATCAACGCTTCCCTTCTAGTTCTTATTCTCTTTATAATAACCATTTATATATTTTTTTTCTTTTCTTCTCCATATTATATATATATATTTTTCTCTCTATTTTCTTTCTCTATTTCTTTCTCTATTTTTTTCTTCTCTTCTTAATCACTCTCTCTCCATTATAATCTTTTAACTTTATTTAAATTGCCCCTCCCTCTTTACATCTTATAATTAAAGTTCTGTGTTTTAAGTTTTTTAACTCCAACTTTTAAAGAGTTCCTACCTAAAATAAAAATCCATTATTCATTGAACTTTTGAATAGTCAAGTCGCTGCCTGATGATATCTGTTGTTTGATTGAAACAAGTGCCTATTTGTAGCAGCGGGATGTGAGCATGTTTATATAACAATAAACAAGTATTATCAGCTCTTTTTATTGAGCACTATCTAACAACCTCGTTGAATTCATTAGTCCATTACTTTTGAATATAAAAAAACCCGAGTATATATATATATATATATATATATATATATATATATATATATATATATAAACTGACAAAAGGAAAAAAATCAAGTAAAACATCGAAAGCGAGAGACATACCGACTTTGTTCGGATCCATGAAACTGGTTTATCTCTTGTTTTATTAATATTTTCTGGTGTTTTATTTGGTTTCCTCTTGCTCTTTTCTGTCCTCGTAGTATTTAATTTCATAGTAAACAGTGTATTTTATCCTAATATATATATATATATATATATATATATTTATATATTTATATATATATATTTATATATATATATATATATATATATATTTATATATTTATGTATACAAGAAACTAATTACTAAATATAAATATACATTTCGAAATAAATACATTTTATCCGTCTCTAAAACTGCGCTCTCCACAAAGCAATAGTATTCGCTTCAAAATCTGCAGATGTGCCTATGAAATCATGAATATAAAATATTGATAAAAATGACCAAACGCAGTCTTTGCCATTCTAATTGGTAGCCATGATGTTACGTTGATACGCGAGTTCACAGAAATAACGTATAATTGTTAGCTTTCATGTATAATTAACTATTGTATTTAAAGTGATGATAATCTCATATTATTGCATAACATCTATAAAAAATTAGATATAATAGAAGAAATAATAAACATTATTAAAAACATCACCGTTCTCAATGAAAAAACGTGAATATATAAATAAATATAGGCTAGTTACTAACGCCCGAAAAGAAATATGCTCATTTGCCAAAAACAAGAATATCCATCAATTAAAAAGAACTGTGCGTATGAAGACATGTAAAAACAAAAATTCTTCAGGATAATAGATTTGCTATTCGCTAATACTAAGCTCTCTAAAATATATATGGAATTATGAATATTAATAACATAACAGTATAACTTTCAATCAATAATAAACAATAAATAAGAATCCATGTAAATTATACTCGTAAAAAATATAACTAATTTCTTCATCTCTGTAGTCTATACACTCATAGCTGTAAATGTTTCTTTATTTCTACATAGAGAACCTAGTACTAAATTGATTATAATGAATTAAAAAAAGTTGCTAAGTTTAAAGGATCGTAAAGTGAACTATACTTCGTATATATTAAGGTTTATTCCGATGTTTGTGAAAGTTTCATAAATATTAGACAACAATTTATAAATATTTTCGAAACTTCATTTTCCTTGCCGCATTTTTGCAAGTTCTTTATAACACATAACATAAGCCAACACTCCCAATAAAAAATGCAAATATTTTTTTTATATTCATTCAATTGGAGTCATAGTCAATCGGCTCGAAATACACAAAATTCCCTGAATTTCAATGTTTTGTAATTCCTCTTAAGCTTAAGCAGTTTTTAAAATTTTATTTCATACATAGTTTTGAATGGAAATCATCTAATGAACTTTGATCAAAATTAAAAGAGATTTGAATCGTTATAGTTTGATATTAATTGTTTTAAATAAAATATGAAATGTTCTGTTTATAGATACAAAACACAAAGGAACATTACATGAAATCATGAAAACTGAAATTGTAGAATTGAAAAATACAGCCTTCCGTTTTTTTCTTTTTCTCCTCCTCTCTATGAGTGTCACCATGAACAGGAAGCACCCAAAATAATAAGGAGGGCCAAGGAGGATAAAAAGACCGAGGAGAGAAAGCACTAGCCAGACCTCCGCTGGATGAGTGCAGAAACGGCTGGGACCTTGGGGAGGCTTACTGTCACTCAAATTCCTGTGAACACCACTGAGAAATCAATGGCAAGCAGCTGCTACGATAACGCCCCTTTTTCTTTTCTTTTTTTTTTTTAAATATTATCAAAAAAGGTGAAGAGTACTGGAAATCAGGAGTGACTTGTTGCCACTCAGACTCCAGGGAACACCGCAGTCAGACTCCAAGGAACATAGGCTGTGCTCAAAGAGCAAACTTTGATGGCGGCTTCCGTGACTGCTCCTAGTAAGTAAAAAACTGGTGATAATAATAATAATGATGATAATAATGATGATAATAATAATAATAATACTGAGGGTCAATGAGGATTGAAAAGACCTAGAAGAAAAAGCACTAGCCAGACCTCCGCTAGATGAGGGCAAAAACGACAAGGACCTTAGGGACACTTATTGGCACCCAAACTAAAATGAAACCCAGTGGCCACCACCAACAAAAAAATCAATGGTAAGCGGCTATGGTGAAAACGCAATTTAATCTGTAAAGGTTATCGAAAGTTGGGAGAGTACTAGAAATTGGAGGAGACTTGTTATCACTCAAACTCCAGGGAACACCAGAAGTTGTTTTTAAAGGGAAATCTTTGTGAGATGGCTAGTAAGTAAAAGATGGTTTTGGTATAATATTAAAAACGTTCGTTTCGAGGTTGGTCATATAAAATTCGAAAAACAGAGCCCATTGAAACGCCGTCAAGATAATAATTAGTAATATATATATATATATATATATATATATATATATATGTATATATATTAATACCACTCTTCCAGCACTTGAAATAAACCCTAACAAACTATTATATATTAGCTATAACCAACACTTATGCAGAATTCTGGAGAAATTATTTACAAAAGGATAGATCAGCGAATTGCCATCAGCTATAATCGAAACCGAAACCAAAATTATGAATAATTCTTGGCAAAATTATATATTACACGAAATAGAAGTCTATGACAATTAAACAACAGTCACTCGGATGTAAGTGTGACACACAAAATAAATAACGCACACGGTATCCTATTAATACATAGATAATAATAATAATAATAATAATAATAATAATAATAATAATAATAATAATAATAATAACAACAACAACAATAATAATAATAATTCTGATTTCGTTTATGAAAGGGATGGGATTCATTTCCAGAGGATTCCCCTTAATCCCGGCTTCAAACCAGGAGCTTCAAAGATCAAGGGTTTTCCTAAGGATGTTGGTGGTACCTATAATTGCAGAGGTTTGAAGGCCGCCTAAAACATCAGGGATTTGAAGTTTTTTTCAATTGTCCTTCCAGACGACTTGATACTTTTCCTAGTGTACCAACTACGACCGGGATTATTTGTGTTTTAAACCCGTATATACGACTTATCTCCAAGGCCAATGGAGCACAATTGCTCCACTTCTCATTCTCCTTCTCTCTCACATTCCTGTCCCAGGGTACAATCTGCCAGTTTTTTGAGACTTTGTCAATGACGACCAAATTTGGACGATTATGTTCTAATTGCTTGGTCGTTATGACACTTTTGTCCCACCATACCTCTACCTTGCCATTCTCACTTGTTCTCACTTCATCTTGTACCTCCTCAAACCATTTTCCAGCACACTTCACCCCAACCCTCTTACACACCTCCCAATATATTCGTAGTTCCATGCGATCGTGTCTTTTCCGGTACTCTCTCTGGGACAGTCCACTACACCCTGCTGCAAGGTGCGCAATTAACTCTGAGGTCTTACCACAAATCCGACATTCTGCAGCAACTTCCTCTCCTAGAACCACTTTTTTTAACAATCGTGTTCCTAATGCCTGCTCTTGTGCTGCACAAACAAAAGCTTCAGTACTCTTAGCCAGATACCCAGCTCTAAGCCATTGGCATGATAATTATCAGCCACTTCTGCTATATCCTGGAAGAACCTTCCTAGCCAGTTCCTCTGCTCTGTCTCTATCCATACGTTTCACATAATCAGACTTGGTCTCACATACCTCCACTTCATTGGCCACAGCATTGAGCATCCACTTCTCACTTCTATCCACATGCTCCTCGGTTCTAACACAACTTTTACACTTTTCAATTCTCTCCCACCAGCTTTCCTCTTTTGATACAGCCTTGCCACGCTACTGCGAATGTGAAATATACCAAACATTGCTAAAACTTTTCTTGTTTTGATATCCATGGCATGCAAATCCTTGTCAGACCATTCTAAAATTCCCGCACTGTATCTCAAAACACTGACTGCCCTTGCATTTACTGCTTTCATTAGATTTCCTCCATACAGTTTCGACTTTGCAATTAGTTTCACTCTTCTAAGATACTCCTTCCTGACTTTTTTCTTCATTTCTCTGTTCATGATGCCTACACCCTCCAGCACTCCCAAATACTTATATCCTGTATCTTCTATTTTTTTCATGATTTCTCCATTTGGCAGCACTGTTCCATGAATCTTTACTCCTCTTTTCATCACCAGCACCGCACATTTACTAATCCCAAACTCCATCCCAATGTCTTCTGAGTATGTCCCCACAAGTTCTACCAGTCTCTCAATTTCCTTTTCATTTCTACCGAATATTTTCAAATCATCCATAAACAGTAGATGGTTGAGGCGTCTGTCACCAGATCCAAAGTTATACCCCAGTTTTTATCTCTTCAAGAGGATGCTCAGTGTCATCATTATCATTACAAAAGAAGTGGCGATAACGAATCTCTTTGAAATATCCCACGTTTAATGCCAACCTGCCCCATATCCTTTCTGTTTGCTGTCAGCACCGTTATATTATAATAATAATAATAATAATAATAATAATAATAATAATAATAATAATAATAATAATAATAAAAATAATAATAATATTAATAATAATAATAATAATAATAATAATAATAAAAATAGTAATAATAATATTAATAATAATAATAATAATAATAATAATAATAATAATAATAATAATAATAATACGAAGGCTCATCGAAAAGGAGTTTTAGTTGCAGTTACGTCAAAATGATTTCTCCATTTCTACATCAACCAACTCGACATCGTTTTATTTTTTCAGCTGATTCTACGTGTTTAGCATTTTGACATTTTTTTTCCAAAAATCTGGCGCGCAAATTACGTCAGGTCTTTTGACTAAGTTCGTCAAGCTGGAACCAGATTAACAAAGACCAATTCAGCCCGGCTTTTTGGTTATCTCATTAAGGCTATTATAATGATATCCATGGGAGTTTGGCATATAAAACAGTTACAAAAACAAAATAAATGACAGAATGGTCGCAGATGAAGGCAATGGTAGTTTCATAATGGCTGATTAGTTTCGATGATAAAGAATAAAAGTTGTTTCGGAAAGAAAAACAAAGCGGATAAAATGAAGAAAAAAAATCCAAATGAACAAATGAAGGGAAGAAGTCACGCAGAATGGAGGATAATGAGAAAATGATCAAGAAAAGACTACAACGGAAATAATAAGTAATAAACATATAATAATAAACAAAGCCGAATAAAAACAAATAAGTGAAAAGCTGAACAAAGATTTACAAAGATGAATAAAAGAAAGTGAAATGAGATTTACATAGAAAAAATGTACGTAAGATAATATACAGAAGTAGACACATTTCAAAATTACTGAAACTATTAGAAATTAAAGATTAAGTTAGAAAGGAAGTGTTACAAAATGGGCGATTCCTAGGAAATAAGGAAAGAATAACATTGGGATATACCGAAAGAAATCAAATGCTTATCGAATGAAGGAAAAATCGAACAAAAAAAAGAGAAATAAAAATTAATAAAAAAAACAACAACTGAGGAAATAAAAACGAAATAAAAAGAGAAATAAAATATTTAAAAAATGATGGAATAAAAACAACAAAAAAAAAGAGAAACCGTGAAAAGAGAATGACCGGATAAAAACAAAATTTAAAAAATCAGACAAATAAAATGGGAGTATTAAAGAAAGAATAAATTTATCATTGATTGAATGAAAAGAATGGAAACTACCATATTGTAAATTGTTAATAGATGTCTAACGGTGTTGTCCATCTAAAGAATTGTACTATTGAAATATTTAATGTCGTCGTTGGTAGACATCGGATACGAGTATACATTTTGCTCGTTAGGATTGAGTCAGTCCTACCTATGAAGTTTTACGTGATCCACAAGACGCAACTCCGTGTCGCACACGCCCCAGATGTCACCATTCGCTGCGTCAAACATGTGATTGACATGCAGGTTAAGGAAGGCATCTTGCAGCAGGTTGCCGGTACACTATTACCGGGAGTACCGCTTTGTCGCCTACCAGCAAGGGGAGTTTATTCAGGACGGCATTGCAGTGAATTAAACGTTTCCAGATACTAACTTGAAAATTTCTACGATCCGGCGCGGTACATACAGCGCCAAGCCTTCACAAATGGTCACGCATCATATACTGGCTAGGCTTATCGTTGCTTATCTTCGGTGATCTAGCGAGAAGCGGTGTGTCAACGTGATTGGGTGGTACACTATTAACATATTTAATGTACTATAAGACAAAAAAAAAAAAAAGAAATGTAAGAACATTTTTTAAAATATCGAAAAGTAAGTAGAAAATAAGAAACAAAACCGATTGGGCGTTTTGTTACGGCATATAAACCCTTTACACGTTATTTAATGCATTTTAGATCAAACGGTGTATGTATGTATATATATATATATATATATATATATAGTCTTTGAAGTTTTTCAACCTTTGAAACTATAAAATCATATCTAATGTTTATATTTTTTATTATTCGTTGGAAAACTATTAATAATAGTAATCCATTTAATCACCTGCAATCGATGTGTATACTTGCTTTCTCGAATTCACAATAGTCCTAATGTTATTTAAGGAATCACTAGTTTCGGTAATTTAAAAAGCAAAACAATATATTAAATCATGGCTCCTCCGGAGTGTTAATAGTTCTCCAAGGTTCAAATATCAACTTTACTCAGTCATTTATTGCTTTTACATTGTTTTTTCGTATTGTGACTAAGAAATCTGTAAACTTATATTATTGCTGCATATTTAGTCACATACGCATCGGCTGTTTAGCTGAAAAAAAAGGCCGTTTTGAACAAGTTACATGGCTCATGCTACCGACTGGTTCTGCCGTTATTTTTCGTTATATATATATATATATATATATATATATATATATATATATATATATATATATATATATATATATATATATATACGAGGTTTGCGTTGTGTTATAAGGGAAGTGTATTAAATTTGAATAAAAGAAATTGGGTAGTAATTTTGAGATGAGGTGTTTTCATTGATTGAAATTGTTGGACTGACTTCCTCATCTTGGTTGTTATCGTCACAACGTTTCGGCCGTTTTACCCTCCGGCCTTCATCAGGTGTTTTGTATGGAACTGGGGAACAAAACACCTGATGAAGGCCGGAGGGTAAAACGGCCGAAACGTTGTGACGATAACAACCAAGATGAGGAAGTCAGTCCGACAATCTCAATCAAAAGAAATTGGGTATCATTAGGTTATGAAAGCCAAATCACAACGCAGAAATAATTTTAAAAAATGTTATACTTGTATGAACTTGAAATCAAACAATTATTTTACTTGTTTATAATTGATATATTTCGGTGCATCACTATCTTCTGAGTCTTTCTGTCTTGTTTTGTTTTTGTTTTGTTTTTGTTTTGTTTTTTTGTTTTGTTTTGTTTTTATATTTTTGTTTTGTTTTTGCTTTGTTTTGTTTTTTGTTTGTTTTTTTAATATTTTTTGTTTTGTTTTGTTTCCTTCCTCTGTCTTTCTATGACGTTGGAAAAAGAAAATCAGTCTCTTCAACTACGCGGCATTTACATAAGTAGTTTGAGTTCCGTTATGGGAGCGTTGATTAAATTTGAGTAAAAGAAATTACCTATCATTACGCTTAGAAAGCCAAATCACAACGCCGAAATAATCAATATTTTTCTAATACTTGTTCGAACTTGCAATAAAAAATATTTTACTTCTTTGAAATTTGCATATTTTGATGCATCACCATCGGAAGTAGTGTGTATGGCATGAGGCAGGAAATTCAGCTTCCAAAAAAGATTAGCGAAGTTTTCCGTTTTTGGGATGCAAAAACTGTAACCCTAATCTCAACCCTTACCTTAACCTAACCTTAATCTTAAACCTTAACTCTTAATCCTAAAGGCGAAGCCTAATCCCTTTCGAAAAAAAAAATCCTGAGAATGAGGTGAAATAGGATTTTAGTTTATAATCACGCGGAAAAATGTGTTTCTGCTTCTTAAAAACAAAAATTTTTTAAAAATATATATTTGTTCGTTAGGTTATTATATTTTATTTTATTGCTTTGTCCCACAATTTTTAGAGTAGTTTCTATCCGATAAATGTTATTTTATGCTTCTCTTTTTTTGTTGTTTTGATTTTGATCGGCGCTGCATATATTGTTTACGTCAACTTCCGGCCGAGCGGATATTTACGAGAATCCGCTACGCAATTGCAATAGTAAAAAAAGAAAGGAACAAACAAACAAACACTGAAAAATACGAGGTGTGTTCAATAAGTTTTTAGACTTTTTTGTACAGTTATTTAGAATTGTAGATTTTGAAAATTCACTATGTTATTGCTATACATCTTCTAAGATGACTGGTTAATGTTTATAATTTCAGATTCAAATGAACAGCTACAAAGGACTTGGAATACACCCTACTAAAACCTGATTGCCACAGCTGGTGAATTTCAAAAATGCAACCTGGATGTGAGAACACTTTAGAAGAACGATATGCAATAATACTGTGTTTTAAATTTTGGAAAATGCTACAGAAATGTATGGAATGCTTGCGACTGCTTTTGGACCATCTGACATGAATCTAGCATCTGATTTTGAATGGCATAAGGGATTCAATTAAGGCAGCGAGTCTGTGAGGATGATGAGAATGTCGGAGGTATAAAGGGAGTCAGAGTTGATTGGCTAAGCAAGAAACATCATGGTTAAGGACCGTCGTGTGTTTATAGAAACAATTATTGCACAGTTTAATGTCAGTGTCGGAACTGTACGCACAATTATTCGCAAGAAACTGAAAATGCGGAATATTTGCGCGAAGTTTCTCCCAAGGATGCTTCATCCTTGTCAAAGACTATTTGACCAAGTTCAGCATCAAGACAGTTCCTCATCCGTCCTATAGTTCAGACTTTGCTTCGTGTGATTTTGTGTTATGCCCTAAGCTCAAGGAAAACCTTAGAGACTGCCGTTATGATACTTGAAGAGATGAAAGAGGCTGCCACGAGGGTCATAGACACGCCCACACAAAAGGACTTGCATAAGACACTCTAAAAGTTATTGGAACGGTACAATAAGTGCTTTGCAGCCGCAGGGGATTATTCGAAAAGGAATAGAGTTTTATGTATTATTGATAAAGGTGCTTATACGAAAAAAGTCTGGAAACTTATTGAAGGCACCTTGTATTTAACAAAGATGTTTTTTTTTCAATAAGAGAATAACGAGTGGAAAGGAAAACAGCATCGAAAATAAGAAAAACATTAAGCTTTCTTTAATTTAGTCTAGCAGCGAGGACGATTAGTGAAAGTGTCTGGCGTTAATCATTCCCCTGTAAAAATCAGCCAACCATGAAATGGAAACTTCCAAATTCTTCATTTGATCGAATCAATGACAAGAGGTTTGATTTAAAGGATATCAATCGGTTCAGACTCAGCGTAATTTTTTAAGATAACGTTTGAATGAAGGGGAGAAAAATGGAGAAAAATACAGAGGAAAAATAGAACATTACGGAGAAAAAGAAGACTCTCCCTCTCTAACTCTCTTTTTTTACTCTTTATGTATTAAAAATTGTGAATCTTGAATTTTAAGAGCAATTCAACATGATAGATCTTGATTCTTTTCATTACAATTCTGGTCTACAGAAATTAAGTGACCCTTTCTTGAGGTTAACACGTTGTCTCTATACGAGATACGGTGAATTTTCAGCGTTCCATTAATCTTCTTCTGGATCTCTTAAACGTTGAGTTTATAAAGATTAAAGACTATTAATTTTTTTACTCCTAATAATTGACAAGTTACATACGTTATTGCCATCTATTTCTTTTGATTTCTTTTCTTAGATATCCTATGCGGCCTGTCCTTCAATACGTTTGTTTTTATATATAATTTCTAATAATCAACTTTTTGCACCGATTTTCCCCGGCTAAAATTCAAATATAAAGTTTCGCATGGGTTCGAACAAACAATCTATGAAGTTTCATGTCTGTAGTACAAAAACTGACGGGAGTTTGGTAGGCAAAACTTTTTAAACAAATATATATACGCATACATAAACATATGTAGAAAACGGTGTTTATTTACTATAACCTTTTACGCAAATATTACGCAAAGAATAAATCAAGTAGAATATCTGCATGAATATAATTACAAGTAATAGTTAACTAAAGATGATCATTCCATAAGAAAACCGAAAAAAAATTTAGGGAATTAATTAAAATGAATGTTTAAAAGAGTATGCAAATTAACCAGATCTTTGCAGATGAATGCAATTCCACAACCCATATAGAACAAAGTTGTATTTAAAAATAAATAAAAAAGTTTATATATGAAGGATACAAAAAAATTATATATATATATATACATATATATATATATATATATATATATAATAAATACTATGAATTTATCGACCTTTAATTCAAAAAGTGTTTTTTTTTACATAATTGCCAAGAGAAATGGAAACGGTAATAACATACATATACAACAAATAAATGTTACCATAAATTTAATAATTTATTTTTCAAAATACCTGGATGAATGTTTTTTATATTGTAATATATTTTAAAGCGTTTTTGATTAAAAAAAAAGGAATCGAATGTCAAACTTGTTTAGTTTGATCCGAAGCACATCGACAATAAGCATTGTACAAAGAACCTTAACATCTTAGTTTTAGAAATGGAAAACCAGCTACATTATGCTGTTTATTCACTCTAAGAAAAATTAGAGAGTTTTTTTTTTTTTATCTTTACTCATTTTGACCCCAACGCTATTTACGGTTTACCAATCCTTTTTTTATGACTCCAGGTTCGTAATGTATCCTTGATACCAAAGGGGCATGGCAGCCCAAAACACACACATTTCATACAGCGTTTATGCAGGCACTAACGCTTGTCTTTAAATGTATGTGTAATATAAAATGTAATTGTCATTGTGATAGTAAATGAACGTGTATGTAACATATTACGTAAGCATGCATCGTGTGCATGGGGCATATATATATTTATATATATATATATATATATATATATATATATATATATATATATATATATATATATTCGGGATATATATATATATATATATATATATATATATATATAAATATATATATATATATTTATATATATATATATACACTTGTGCCCGATATTATTCATACCCCTCGGATCTTTGAGATTTCTATAAGAATATTGCTCAAACCAGAAGGTAGACAATATTAAAGGGATTTCAAACAATAAATCAAGCATAAGCATTTAATTTAAACTCAACAAATAAATAAATTATGCAAGTTTGAAACATTATACAAAGAAAAACAATAATGGCACCAGTTCAAAATTATTCATACCTCTCTTACTAATAGTCAATAGCATGCCCTTTATTCTTAATAACTGCCTGTAACCGTTTTGGATATTTATCAACAAGGTTTTTACAAGCATCAACACTGATTTTTGACCATTCTTCAATGCAGTAGTTGTCCAAATCCCTCAAATTTCTAGGTTTCCGCTTTTTAACCTCAGTTTTCAATATGTGCCAGAGGTTTTCGATAGGGTTCAGGTCGGGACTCTGGCTAGGCCATTCCAAAACATTAATTTGATTATCCTCAAACCATTTCTTGACTATTTTGGCAGTATGTTTTGGATCATTATCCTGTTGAAGGACCCAGTTTGGTCCTAAATAGAGCTTCTCCGCATCCTGTCTAATGTTTTTCTGGAGTATCTCCAAATATTGCTCCTTCTTCATGGTTCCATCTATCTTGACCAAACTACCTGGACCACTAGCCGAAAAGGAGCCCCAAAACATTAGGCTACCACCACCATGTTTCACCGTGGGTATGGTGTTCTTTGGGTTGTAAGCTTCTCCTTTCTTCCTCCAAACGTAAGAAGCATCCATATGGCCAAACAATTCAATTTTTGTTTCGTCAGTCCACAAAATACTTGAGAAAACGGACTCTGGAGAATTCACATGGTTCCTAGTAAACTTTAGACGTGCTGCAAGGTGTTTTCCGGTGTGCAATGGAGTCCTTCTTGGTCTTCTTCCTTTCAGACCATTTTCATGCAGAGTCCTTTGCAATGTTTGCCTTGATATTTTTATGCCAGAAGACTCCAGATTTTCTAAAATGTCCTTAGTAGTGGTGGTTGGATTTGCATTAACACTTCTTACAATATTCCTGGTGGCTCTAGCAGACAGTTTCCTTTTCCTTCCTCTACCAATCAAGTTGTTTGTTGTGTGGTGCCTCTGGAATTTTTTGATGATGCTCTGTACTGTTGCTGTAGGGACCTCAAATTTCTTGGAAATTGACTTTTAACCTAAACCATCCTTATGTGAATTCGCAATTTTAGTCCTAAGATCATTACTAAGCTCTTTTTTCTTCCCCATTCTAATAATTTTTATTCTTTTATTGGTTTTCAATTGATATCATTTTAATTTCTGAAAAATGCAAAAAACGAAATGAAATTAATCAAAGGTTGTATAAAAGCATTCAAAATAAGAATCAAACAGGAAACAAACAGTCAGAAACTCGATTAATACTGAAAAAATAAGGGGGTATGATTATTTTTGAACATTGCAGATTTTATAAATAGCTGTATATTTCTTTTATTACAAGTATCCCGAGATTTTAAAATGACGAAAATGATCAGAAGAGGTTTATTAAGAATATGTATCAATATGGACGTAAACAATAAATTCTAACAAAGTTACACCTAATAAACTCAATTTTCAAGGGGGGGTATGAATAATATCGGGCACAACTGTATATATTCGGGATATATATATATATATATTTATATATATATATATATATATATTTATATATATATATATATATATATATATATTCGGGATATATATATATATATATATATATATATATATACGTATACACCGAATATATATATATATATATATATATATACAGAGAGAGAGAGAGAGAGACAGAATATATATATATATATATATATATATATATATATAATAGCAGGAGAATCCGGCGTTGCCCGGGATTGAATAATGATCAACGAATATTTCATACTCCTATATTCTTATTGTCATCGAAATTCGTAAAATCGCCCGTGAGGAAGCCTCACATCCCTCCATGCAGTAACTTAGTCCGAGATATATGTTATTCTACATTTAACTCAAGAGGTCCTACTGTTTTTTTTTTTTGTAAAATTATTTTATATAAACCTGTTTACACTTAACGAAAAATAAAAATTCAGAAACTTACGTGCGGTGTTAGCACCTACAGACCACATAAAAAATACGAGCATTTTCAAGTCTTATAATGTCCTGTGCAGTTAATGAAAAAAAAAAGAAATTTACGTGTCGATTTAGAACCTACAGACAACGTAATTCGAAAAACAAACAAACAAACAAACATAAACAAAACAAGCTATCAACTTACCCACAGTAGAATTTTCACAGGATGTTGGCCTATCATCGCTGCTAACCGACGACATGGGAAAATAGCTTTACCGATGATAGATAAATTAAAATAATGGTTTCGATTATTCAGTATCGGTAATTATCAGGAGTATTCTGAGACAGAACTTTACTAAGATTACTTCCAGAGTTATACACTAAATTGTAAATTGGAAATAACATATGTTACGCCGTATCATAATAGACAGATATATAAAAGAATTTAGAATTAAATGACACACCCACCCTCATCTATTATAATATTTAATACAAAAAGTTAAAAGGATAAATAAGATATATTAGTTAACCCCCTTAGACCACTAAAATACATGTTGTCTCCCCTCAACCAAAAAAAGGTAGAAAGGTTAAATAAGATAAATTAATTATCTCCCTTACCCAACCAAAAGCAACGAAAGGCAGACCGGAAAAAAAAACAAACAACACATAATTACTAAAACGAATTAAATAAAAAAATTAAAAAAGAAGAAAATTCATACCGGATTCAAATAAATTACACAGGAACTAGCTATAGTCTAATAAATAAAAACATACATCATTATATAAACAAACATATGCGAACCTGAAAAAATATGCCCCGGGGCAGAAAACAAGATGGCTGACGAGAGCCGAACATTATTTACGTGTTACCATTAACGGTTTCCCGTTGTGTTTGGGCTTGAAACCGACGGTACCAATGTTTTTCCGAACTTCTGTAAAACTAATAAATATATATATGTGTGTGTGTGTGTGTGTGTGTGTGTGTGTGTGTGTGTGTGTGTGTGTGTGTGTGTGTGTGTGTGTGTGGGAAACCAAAATTCTGAAAAATTCCTAGTAAAATTATTTATAACAAAATTAAATTACTTGAGTCGCATCAGCTATAATCGAAAACAAAACCAAATCTTATGAAGGATTCTTTGTCAAATTATTTATTACATGAAGTTGAAGTACATAACAATTAAACAACCCGGATGTAACAAACACGCTATCGTGTTAATATATAGAGGATCATCTAAACAATTTAGAAACTTTTTATTTAATTTTACTTTTTGTGTGGGAAATGAAATAGAGATTAGGCTGATTCAATATTTCGCGTCGATATAACTCGCAAGTCGCAGAAGAATTTAATGATAACAAAAGAAAAACACAAAAAATGTTCTAAAGTTGCGGAAGATTATATCAAACGCACATGCGATGAATAATTTATTAGCAATCACAACTGACAAAATAGAAAAAGAAAAAAATATGAAATCATGAAATTCAAATTGAAAATGGCGGCCTACAAAACATGGAATAAAAAAAACGGAAGTTCCGGTGGAAAAAAATGTAGAAAAAGAAAACCAAAGTTGAAGCCCCATTTATTCCCATGACGTTTGGACCTTAGTATGACGGTTTCTTTTGATTAATTCTACTCATTAAAAAACTGCGCACAGTGTGTGCATGAACCGTTCAGTGTCGTCATGGAGTCTGTTTTATGTTATTTTTCGATTCTCTGATTGAAATTTAATTAATTTGTGTCTGTCAGCTTAAGTCTGCTTATCTGTCGAATAACTTCTCGTCTAATATTATAATAGTTCTAACTCCTGCATTTACAGCCAACTGTTGTCACTTTTAAACGTTCTTTCAAAGTCTGACACTTTGA
Organism: Euprymna scolopes; assembly: GCF_053919585.1. NCBI lineage: Eukaryota > Metazoa > Mollusca > Cephalopoda > Sepiida > Sepiolidae > Euprymna > Euprymna scolopes. Next base: position 4,845,998 of record NC_136495.1, read on the forward strand.
AGGTCTAGTTCGACGTCATTCTTTATTCATAAACTATCTGCACCCCGCCACGAGTTGCTGTGGCTCAGTTTGTTTAAATAGAAATACAATAGAAATAAAAATGTACTGATATATATCACGTAAAGTTGTATTCTGTAATGTTTCTATATATTTATTTTTTACTTTTTTGTAATTGTTTTAACAAAAAAAGTTGTTTCCAGGAACACACACAAACAAACACACGCTCACAAACATACGCATGAGCGGACTATAAGAACCGTTAGTGATGTATATTTTTGTTTATGTTCTCAGTATTTGTGGATACACAATATTTTGAGACTTGTTAATGTTTATAATAAATCCCAGCGAATTGTGAAATGCAACACACACTTACAAACAAGATAGTAATGGCCTAATCGTTAAACGAACTTGGCTCTGTGCGAATTAAATTTTCTCTGTGACGCCATATTTTAATTTTAATAACCGTTCCTTTATGAAGCTTAGAATTGGAATCCGGAATATGACAATCATCAGAGTATAGTCAATCAGAATGCACGAAGTATGTTAGAGAGCCGTTATAATTTTAGGATCGAAAACTGTGAAGATTATGTAAGGTCTATGTTTTAGATAGCCAGTTACGGGTGATGAAAGCACAAACTCTGTGGAAAGTGTAGAATTCGTCGTATGACAACTGGGAGTAGTGGTCGGACTAAGTATTTAGAGAGAAAAGTAGGAACCCTTCCTCGAAAGATAATGCGATTGTGATGGTGTTGTTCGTAGGATGCAATGTATTATTTTAATATCACGAATGAATGTGTATAAAATGGTGTTCGAAATCTACATAAGATAGTGACTATTATATATTAAATTTGTATGTGGCATCTTTTGTTGCAAATCTACGATACTTTGGTCCAGAGGGGACTTTCTGCAATCATTTTATTATATAAGAGATAAGATAAAAAAAGCTTCATTTGTTGTAACGTAACATTCACTGAAGATTGATAGCAAGCGATTGTATTAGCAGGAGGAGCATCGTTGGAACGCGTTTGCAAATTATAAGGTGTGTGCGAGCTAGCGTCTGAAGTAAAAAGAAAAAATGCACCACGTGGTCGGAGAGAAAAAAGTAAAATGACAGGAGCAAAAATTCGACGCTGAAAGAGGCGGACGTGTAAAGTGAAAGAAAAAATGGGCGGGATGTGGCCAGATTGCGATTGGAAGAAGGAGAAATGCGAACCAGGTTAAATGGACATGTGACAGCGAGAGATTTTTGAAGTGGTGTCGAGACTGGAGGGTAACGGTAATCGGTAATGAATGCTTTTGTTAAAAAAGAAAAGTGCCGACGTGGGTTTTTATTTATTTATTTTCGTTTGTTTGGAGCGGAGAGTTGGGAAATGGAAATATTTACAAAAGATATATTTACGTATATTACATCTAAATGTTGTAAAAACATGTACGCTTGCCAAATAGTTGATGCAAACAGAAACGGTTTATTGGCATGCAACTTCTTAGAAATTTCGAAAAGGTTATCGTGATCAACACTATTTTTTCACTACATAGAGATTTATTGGTATTATGAAATTACAGTGGTAACAGAAAGAGAGAGAAAGGGGGGGTCGCTCTAACAAATCTGGTATCATATTACATTTGTACCTTGTGTAATATTCAAATTAATAATTCCGTTTTGCTTTTTTTTTGCGGCCCTTTATAGCTACAACAGTAATTTTCATCTTTGAAAAATCACATTCTTTCCTACCTATATCTGTAAATGAGATAAGAATTATCAATTACTTGTGTTACAAAACAGAGGGGAGTAAAAAGGAAAATGAGATGGAAGTCATGATATCAGACACATTTCAGTTAACCCTGTATATATAACTACGAGAAGTCTTCAATAAGTTTCCAGATTTTTTACAAGCATTCAAAATTGTTATAGGTTCTTTAAAATTCATGATGTTATTGCTATATATCTTATGATATGATTGACTAATTTTTATGATTTCAGGTTTAAATTAACAGCCACAGAAGGATTTAGAATGATTATCACAACTGGTGAATTTTAAAAATGCAATCTGCTCTTGAGTACACTTTAGAAGAATGATATGCAATAACATTCTGTTTGAAAATTGGAAAAATCACACAAGAACGTATGGAATGCTTCCGACTGCTTTTGGACCATCTTGCATGGGTCGAGTATCAGTTTTCGAGTGGCATAAGTGGTTCAAAGAAGGCTGTGAGGCATGATGAAAGGTGTAAGAGGAGTAGGGAACACAGACCACCAGTGTTGATTGGCCAAATAAAGAATTTTCTGGATAAAGAATGTCGTGTATCTATAGAAACAATAATTGCACAGTTTCATGTTAGTGTGGGACTGTGCACACAATTAATCCCGCGGAACTAAAAATGCAGATGAGTTGTACAAAGTTTGTCCCACGGGTGCTCTATCCTTGTCACAGACTATTTGACCCAGATGGGCATCAAGACAGTCCCTCACCCTTCCTATCGTTTAAACCTTGCTCCCTGTAACCTTTGATTATTCCCTACGTTCAAGAAAAACTTTGGAGGCTACCGCTATGATAAAACTGAGAAGATGAAAGAGGCTGTGACGAGGTACATGGAAACGCTCACACAAGGGAATTTCCATGGATCCTTACAGAAGTTGTTGGAACGGTATAACAAGTGTATTTCAGTCAGTGGAGATGAATTTAAATAGGAATAAGGTTTCACGTGTGTACTATCAATAAAAGTGCATATACGAAAAAAAGTCAGGAAATTTATTGAATGCACCTCGTATGTGTATTACAGTTAACAAAGTTATCATGCATGACATAAGCGATCTTATGTCGCTTTTGTCGAGGGGTAACCTCTGTTTATTACAATAGTGTGCAATAGTGTATGGAAATGTTGAATGTCCACTACTTTGTTGGTGGTTATTTATAATCTGCACATCTGCGTCTGTGTGTGGGTTAAGATAAAATCGGGAATGTATAAAAGGTGAACTGCTGCTCTATAAGAGGTCACGATCGTCTATCAATATTCGTCTAAGGGAAACGAGATCGATCGTAATTTATATATGCATTTTTTTCTAGTGTATGCATTTCAATGTTGGGATTTAATCGATAAAAAGACATTTTATTCGAATAGAATTAATTTTTATGCCGTTTAATTTTATTTTTTTAAAACCATTTAAGTATATGTATGTATACTAGCTGTTTCTTCCCGCCCTTGCCCGGGATCAGACATACGCTTCGTGAGGTGTAAAAAATAAAAATAAAACTATATTTAAAATCATATAGTGTTTGAGGATACGTGTAATCTACTGTTATATTTTGTTGTTATTATTATTATTATTATTATTATTAGTAGTAGTAGTAGTAGTAGTAGTAGTAGTAGTAGTAGTAGTAGTAGTAGTAGTAGTAGTAGTAAGGATAAGAGTGATAGTCAGTCTTAGGAGAGATTAGAGTCTTAAGAGTGTTCATGGAAGTAAGAGATCTTTGAGGTTCATGTGTAAGTGTTCATGTTGTGAGATATGTAAGACATTAACATGTGTATATAAAGAGAAAGTGAGAGTTTATAAATGAGAGAGATTGCATATAAATACATTTTGAAAAGGTGTTTTCATATCTAGATAGACAGACCGATAGGTTGGCATTTATGCCGATGGATTGACAGGTTGGCATTTATGCTTTGACAGTTCGTATGAACGGGAGTGTTTGTATAACATAAATAAACACATATACTTTCTAACACACATATGTTTTAGATGATGAATTTCAAATAGTTTGTACACATAAATAGACAATACCTTTTTCATGTAATGATGGACACAGGAGACGGCAGTTATAAAAACATGACGAGCATTTATTCTTCCACTTAACCGGTTGGTGGGTTTGCGTTCAGGAATTCAAAGGTTCACATTCTAATGTTTCAAAAGTGACCGTCTCGCTTCTAGACGATTGAAACCCATGTCTGGACCCAGACTATCGTCTGACTGACTCTCTGTCTCCCTTCTTCTGACTTCTCACTAACTAACTAACTAACTCTCACTTCCTATATTGAGAAATCCATGCATATCCGGCCAACGTGACCACAATTCACGTGCCATCAACATGCGCGACCTGCACGTTTCCGAACATTCTGATTTCCCATTTTTTCTTTGTTGTTTTCACAAAGGAATTCAACCTACATATCTAATTCATTTAACCCATATTTTATTATCCACATTCTTTCTAACAATGATAGTTTATTTATTTTTTATTTCATCAGAATCAACAATTTACTGGACATTCCATTTAAACCTATTGTTCTGTAAAACTTATCTCCAGGGTTCGATTCCTGCTTTCTCTCATTTTATTTTCATTTTAACTAAATCTCTCTATTTTTATACTTACATGAAAAGGGGACAGCCCTTATCATGTAACACTACGTGTGCTATTGGGTGTCATTTCATGGCATAACTGCGTGTATAAAAATAATTTTAAGAAATAAACTTAGGCACAAAGTATTGTTTTTATTTATTTAGGCATACTCTTTCATCAGTTCACAGGTATACACCGATCGCATTTCATTATTTATTCCATGGCGTTTCAGCATGTAATAACATATATCAGAACAAGGCAGCAAAGTTTATTATTGTTTATATTTAACTAACAGCACGCTCGGTGATACCCACTCATAAATGCGTTTAAATATATTTTAATTAACGCAGATCTCGTATTTATTATCGTAGAATCAATTCGCATTCGATTATTATATTGTATCTAATATATAGTAGTTATTTCAAAATTGAAGCATCAGGTAGAATTGAAACTAAAACATATAGCTTTCCAACTGTATCCGTTAGCGCATGACATGGATTCATGCGTACACAAATACTAAAAAAAAAATACGTTGTTTAACGTACATATTTTAATTAGCCCATGCGCAAAAAAAAACGGATTAGTCAACTTACATCAGGCGAGGGTTACTTTTTTTCAATTTGACTCTTTATAAGCAATATAAGCAGACTAAAAAAACAAGTCGAAAGTTTGCTACATGTTCAAACACCCTATATATCAAATTATAACAGTAGGCTAAATATTTAGAGAGGAGTTTGGTAGAGACTTTTCGCACACACCGACAGGATCACTTTTATATCCATATATACATATATACAGATATACATATTCCACGTTCTAGAACGTTTTAATCTTAAATTCCCAGCAATAATACCCAATAGAAAAAACTATGCATGAATAGAAATCAGCGTCATAGTGAAATGAAAGTAACAATCTAAAAATTATTTTTAAAAGTGAACAAGTAATGAAAGCCTGTTTTTCAAAGGAATAATCAAATTAGTAAACCTTCATGTAGTCGCTCGCATATCTATGACTGAGTTTATATAAAAAAAAACTCGTTATAAAAATATTAAATAGGAAAAGTGGGCTTTTAATATCAATGACAGAGCAAGCAAAAATTAAACTTTATAGATATACTAGCAATGGGTGCGTGCGTTGCCCGGGTGTTTGGAGGTGTATGCTGCCCCCCCCCCCCAAAAAAAACGGTATTTTTTTTTAAATTTGACCCCTATTATGACCTCTTAATATTTATTGGTTTGGGCTCAAATCGAGTTATTAATTTAGATCCATGTCCACGGAACCTATATCTAAAATGTCAAGTGTTTAGACTCAAAATTGTCGGAGGAGTTTGGTAGAGTTCTCAAGGGTCAAATCGTTGAATTTTTACCCTTAACAGCCACATTTCTGGCCGAAACCCGATCACATCGATTTTTCCAAATCTCAGTATCCTGTATATCAAATTTCGAGTCTGTAGACTAAAAATTGACAGAGTTATTACGTAGGGAAATGTACACAGACATACACACATGCAGACACACACACACACAGACACGTTTACTTTTATAGATATATAGATAGATTAAATTCCATAATTATGTATGTTTTCGTTAAGTTTGGAAATACGCTTGAATATAGAGAAATATATCCGAAATGCTAAAACTTGAAATTATACATGTCAGGACATCGCAACAAATTGAAAACACTTGATTAGAAGGAATAGTAATCTACTCATCTGATTTGATCTTTCATCAAGAATGTACCTGTTTGCAAAGTAATAGAACATGATTTTAAGAAATACTAATAATGATTAATTATTTGAATCTGCATTTTTATTTAGACAACGTTTCGATCTGTGTACCCTCTAACCTTCTTTAGGTGCATAAATCGCAATTTTCAATTTATCAATATCATTATCTAACATGGCGACATACACCTGAAGAAGGTCGGAGGTTACATCGACCGAATTGTTATGAAAATAAAAATCAAGATAGAAACAGTAGTATAATTAATCCAAATAATATGAACAATTGTTCCCCCCCTCCATCAAAATACAGAATTATAATGATTATTTTTAAGGAATTTCTATTATTTGGTCCAATCCTCTATAATGTGAAAAAGATCACGTATGCTTCTACCATAGTGATTTCAATGTTATAAAGTCGCAGAGAGGCGCTAGAGGCCTCAAATGATTGGATTTTTTTAAAGACCGTTTTTTATGGGCCTATATTACTAGCTTTCCACCCAGCGTTGCCCGGTCGTACAATACGCTTAAACATGATATTTTAATTTATGCAGATTGCGCATAGAATCATTCCTCTGTTGATTATTATATATTACAAGGAATAATTTACCCGGGAGACTAATTTGTAAAAAAAAAATGATAAATAAAAGATAAAAAATAATAATGATAATGTCGTTCATCAAATTTTGTCTGTGTTTGTTTACAATATCACGTCAGCTGAATAAAAATATGTTTCTTCTTTTATAAAGAAGAATTTTTCCAGATTGGCCCGTGAAATGTAAAATATTCCCATTGTAAAAATTCCTTTATCTATAAGAGTAAAAGATTATTTTAAGATCGTGCTTCCCCCCCCCCCCCGATTTTCGATACTCATCGGATGAATTTCTGTACAAAACACATCTAAAACCTTCTGCATGAAATTTGCAGTTTCGGAACCTATGGGGAAGGAACTCACACGCACACACACGCGCGCACACACACACACGCACACACACACATTACAAAGTGACTTGTATTTAAAATGGAGGCGGAGAGATTTATAGGCTCGACGTTTCGCCTGCCTTATGCGGGTTTTTTCATTGGCCATCCCTCTTGAGAAAGCCTGCATAAGACGGGCGAAACGTTGAGCCTCTAGGTCTCTCCGCCTCCATTTCATATATATATATATATATATATATATATATATGTGTGTGTGTGTGTGTGTGTGTGTGTGTGTGTGTGTGTGTACGTTTGACATTCTTATACAGAAATATAGTATTATCGGTTATTCAATAATATTATTAAATGGATCTTACCTCACCATCTATCTAATATTTAATTCTTACTCGTGAGTGACGTTTCAGCCTTAATAACCAGAAGAACTTACAGCGTAAACACCTGCAAGAAGTTTCCGTCTTCTATATTAAACTAAGGTTTTCAATAAAGTTAGCGTAATACTTTTTAAAAGTTGTTTTTAATAACGTCTGAAAATATAATGGGCTTTTTATTTCTCTTGCAGATATTATTAGTTTCTATTCGCTTAGGTGAATTTTAATTCATAGTCAGATTATATAAATAGAGGTGTATCCCCATTGACGTGTGTTTGGTCCTTATCGTAACCTTTGTAAAACATACTGGCACAACGAAACTCCGCCCCATCGAAGAGTAGCTTTGCCATTTACATGGCTCTGTGATTTATGGAATTCAAAAAGAGAAAGGTTCTAATTCTCCTCCCAGCCTATGTCAGCGAAGTGTGTTGGAGCCATCCCGTCACTGACCTGCCAACAATTTGCTTTTGTGCGGCGGATATATATTTCTTTTTATTATTACAAATGTCAGCCAACGTCCTCTTCCGTTGCAAATATAGAGACCTACACTCATTAACAACTCGGTTTCACCTTTTTTTCTTTTTCATTGAGTTGTATGGATACGCCGACTTTATCATTCGTATTCCAACTTTAAAAACACTCACCAAGATTTATCTCCCCTTCTAGAATTCCTCTGGTCGCGTTCGTCTCATTCTTGTGTCGCTTTTGATTTCCGTAAAACATGTTCACTAATGCATTTTGATGTTTGTTCTACTGCCGCCGAATCGTTAAGTTCATATTCATCAGTTTCACAAAAACTATTCTCTAACATTAGAAAATATTATATATATATATATATATATATATATATATATATATATATATATATATATATACAGAAAGAGAAAGAGAGAGAGAGATGTTATGTATTTGTTTTTGTTTTTGAGATACGTTTGGAATGAACTCATGTTATTTTTACGAAAGTGCATTTTTACCTAAATGCGAGTTAGGGAATGTTTCCCTTTTACCAATTGTGTATCCTAAATGGGGAGCGGCATGTATATTGTTTTTATTTTTATTGTTTTTAGTTTTATTTAAAATACAATTTATATATATATATATATATATATATATATATATGTGTGTGTGTGTGTGTGTGTGTGTGTGTGTGTTTGTGTGTGTGTGTGTGTGTGTGTGTGTGGTGAAATATAGTTTCTTATAATATATACAAACTCTTATTTAAGAAGCTCAATGTAATTATAGAGCAATATAGTGAATTAATGACAAATGACCATCTTATGCTTTATTCTTTTAATTCGGTTGACATTTAAAATTCAAGTAATAAAATGCAAGTATTTTTACTTTTTCTTTTACCGTTTTTGTTGTTTGATAACGATTCAAACTTGAAATAAAAAGAATCAAAATAAAATTCGCACAATGGCGTTAAAAAAATCAAAAAAGATTCAGTTTTGTTTTTATTTGCATACTTTAAACGCGAAAATATTGTTGATTAAAAAAGACCTTCAAGATGTAATTACGCATATGCAGAATTTTCAAACCGGATTTAACCGTCAGGGCTTCTCACCATTGCACTGTACGGTTGCTGCTGTGAGGGTCGTGAATTAACGATGTTTTGACATCGTCCAAATGCCTCCGCTCGATTTGTTTACACAACGCGCGTCGCTCAATACGCTAATGGCGGTTTGTATATCACTTCCCAATATACTCAACCCAAAATAGGGAGCATTATAGTCATCAACATACGGTACTGTTTCACTGTTTCAGTACTTATAAGGAAGGAACTCATGCGACCGAATTGACTTTTATAGGATAGTAGAGAGAGTGAAAATTTATATGCATAATTTTATGCATATATATATATAAATATATATATATTTATATATATATATTATATTTTCACCCCAAACAAGGCACATTGCCGCTTTGGTGTAGGCCGCTACTATCAGGGGCAGCAACTACTGGGGCACTATGTTGGGATTTGGGCAGCAAGATGTCGGTTCACGTTACAATTGAACTTCTGTATGTCAGTACAGTTGGGTAAGCAGGGACTTTGAATGGAATTCCAGAGTGTAGCGGTTCTGGGGAAGAAACTACTGGAGTAGAAAGATCTTTATAGGGATATCTACTGCGTGGGATTTAGCTGCATGTCGGGTTTGTCGAGGGTGTCTACGTCGTGGGGCACAAGTGTCTGCAGTTCGTCAGAGCATTCACCATTAAAATTCTTGTAGAACAGGCAGAGGGGTACAACGTTTCATCGATGGGACAGAGGCTGAAGCTTAGATGCCAGTTCAGGGCCTATCAGATTAGCGACTCTCTTTTGAACCTTGTCTAGGATCGAGAGACTAGTGACAGATGCACCAGCCCAAATGTGACAACAATACTCCATACATGGGCGAATGGTGGCCTTATAGAGCTACAGGATACTTTCAGGTGTCAGTAGTTTTCTAGCACGGTAGAGAGAGCCTACCTTCTTCGCAGCGGCCCTGGCAATGTTTTCAATGTAATTGTTCCAACTCATGTTTCCTGTGAACGTAAGGCCGAGGAGTTGAAGAGATGTACTTTCAGATAGGGAGTCACTGGCCATTGCTGTTGGTAGCAGAGAAGGTTTCTTGTAATTATTGAAGGAAACCAGTTTAGTCTTGGCAGAATTGAATGTGACCATTCATTTTTGTCCCCATTCCACTACAGATTGGAGGTCATACTCTAGTGTTTTTTCCATTTCTTTAATTATGTGTTCATTTGTTTTTCTGTTATAGAGTGTGGTGTTATCAGCACCGTTCATTGGATAAAACAGGGGAGGGTAGAGCGGTGGCCCTTGATATATCTAAGGCTTTTGACAGGGTATGGCACGATGGTCTTCTAAGGAAAATTAGATCATATGGAATCACTGGAAGAATTCATAACGTAATTAAATCCTTCTTAAGTAATAGAAAAATCAAAGTTGTCCTCGACGGACGTACATCCAAACAATATGACATAAATGCGGGAGTGCCTCAGGGGTCTATCCTTGGACCTCTATTGTTCCTGATATTCATAAACGACCTCCCTGATAATATTGTTTCGGAGATGGGTATATTTGCCGATGACACCACTCTCTATAACAGATATGAGGGGAAAACAAATGAACACATATCCAAGAAAATGGCAGAAACACTAGAGGATGACCTCCAATCCGTAGTGGAATGGGGACAAAAATGGTTGGTCTCATTCAATGCTGCTAAGACTAAGCTTGTTTCCTTCAATAACTACAAGAAACCTTCTCTACCACCAATAGCAATGGCCAAGAAAACATTGCCTGAAAGTACTTCTTTTAAACTCCTCGGCCTAACGTTTACAGGGAATATGAACTGGAATAGATACATTGAGAGCATTGCCAAGGCTGCTGCAAGGAAGGTTGGCTCCCTCTACCGTGCTAGAAAACTACTTACGCCTGCCAGTATCCTATACCTCTATAAGGCAACCATTCGCCCATGTATGGAGTACTGTTGTCACATCTGGGCTGGTGCATCTGCTGCTTGTCTCTCGCTCCTGGACAGGGTTCAAAAAAGAGTCGCAAACCTGATAGGTCCTGAACTGTCATCTGGGCTTCAACCTCTGTCCCATCGACGAGATGTTGCATCCCTCTGCCTGTTCTACAAATACTTTAATGGTGAATGCTCTGACGAACTGCAAACACTTGTACCTCCCCGACGTAACTACCCCCGACAAACCCGACAAGCTACTAAGTCTCATCCCTTTACAGTTGAGATCCCTAGGTGCAAGAAAGCCTTTTACTCCAATAGTTTCTTCCCCAGAACTGCGGGTCTTTGGAACTCCCTTCCGGGATTCTGCTTTCCCAACTGCAATGATATGCAGAAGTTCAAGTGTAATGTTAACAAACATCTTTCTACTCTTCTCCCTTCATAATGACCCCGCTAATTAATTCCCTAATAGTAGCCCCCTGCTTCAAAGTGGCACTGTGCCTTGTTTGGGGTGAAAATTGAAAAAAAAAAAAAAAAAAAAAAATATATATATATACCCATCTCAGAGAGAGTTTTGTCGGGGAGGTCATTAATAAATATTAGGAACAATAGAGGTCCAAGTATAGACCCCTGGGGCACTCCCGCATTTATATTATATTGTTTAGATGTTCGACCGTCGAGGACAACCTGGATTTTTCTCTTATCTAAGAAGGATTTAATTATGTTAAGTATTCTACCAGTGATACCGTATGGTCTAATTTTCCTAAGGAGATCCTCATGCCATACCCTGTCAAAGCCTTAGATATATCTAGAGCTACCGCTCTGCCCTCCCCCGTATTGTACAGTGAATGGTATATACGTTCAGAGATTACAGTGAGGATGTCTGCTGTGGAACGGGCTTGTCTAAATCCGTATTGTTTGTCAGTCAGAAGTTTATCATCTGTAAGGTGACAGACTAGAGCATGGTTAATTATGGTCTCAAATATTTTTGCGAAAAGTGGGAGGAGCCTAATGGGGCGGTAATTTGATGAGTCAGTTCTTTCGCCATAATTCTTGAATACTGGTATCACAGAAGCAGTTTTCCAACAGCCCGGAAAGCATGACTCATTAAGGCATTTGTTGTAGAGATTGGAGAGAACTGGAGCTACTTCGGCTGAGAACCTTTTTAATAGCACAGCTAGGATGAGATCAGGTCCACATGCTTTTGAATTGTCAAGGTTTTTTATGATAACATGCACCTGAGCAGGGGTGATTTTGAGATCGTCTAGTGTGGCGTCTGTCCGCAAAGGAAAGTCAGGCAAGGAGTGGTTGGAAGGGTCCAGTGTGGAGTGTGAGACAAACCGGCGGGCAAACATATTAGCCTTAGCGATTGCTGAACAAACAACCTCGTGATTGTTGGTTAGTGGGGGAATTATTGATTTCCCATTATTTACTACACTGTTGTAGATTTTCCAGAAGTCACGATTTCCTAATTGTTGTGCTTCGATGCGTTTTTTAGTGGTTTCAGTAAATTCTCTCTTAGCTGTCGATATTTCTTTCTTAACGTAACTTCTAGCTTCTATATACTTCTGTCTGTTTGAACTGGACTTATGTCGATTAAATCTGCGGTATGCATGCTGCCTTTGAGCAATGGCAGTTGCGCAAGTCGAAGTAAACCATTGGGGAGAGTGGGACTTGCTATAAAATTTCCGCATGGGAACATGTGCTTCAATTGCTGTTTTGAACCAGTCATTGGTCTCATTTGCGCACTGTTCAGCAGGAAGAGAAAAAATATTTTCCCATGGGGCATCTCTGGTAAGATCTCTGATGGCTTCCCAGTCAGCCTTTTTATAATATCTCGTTTTTTAGCACTAGCTCTTCAGTTTCGGGTCTAGGCAATTTCGACCATTATCACTGCATGGTCAGCGTTCCCGAGTGGGCTGTCAACATTTGTTATACAATCCTCGGACACTGATGTCAGAAACAGATCTAGAAGTGATGCGTGTTGTTCTTGCTGGTCAGGGAAACGGTATACATATACCAATATATGTATGCATATATATATATATATATATATATATATATATATATTATTATTATTATTATTATTATTATACTGTTGGTAGAATTTTTCAGTAACTCATAACAACAACACAATATGTCATTCCAAAGAGTGCTCAATGCATGAAACAGAGCAATACATTGATTGTTGGAGAGCTATTGGCTACACATTAGCAAACGTGTTTCAATGACCCCCTAGCAGGGAAAATCACCTCATCAGGCCAAAAACCATCCATACATATATATATATATATATATATATATATATATATATATATATATATATATATATATATATATAACTACTTCATTTAATCACATAAATAATTATACAAAAGTATAAATTTATGCGTGAACTTTTAGTATTTACTTCAACAGTGCTTAATACTTAGGTAGAGCTAGGTAGTAAGTTATCAAATATATATGGCGATTAAGCTACACAGAATATTTAGTTTTAAAACATACAAACAATGAAATAATTTGCAGCGATGTTAAATGATACGTCTTCTTTTACCGTAAATTGAACTCATTAATAAAAGTTTAAAAAAAACAAAACAGGGTGATCATTCGATCAGTAGTCAAATGCTCTACCACCAAGCTATATCTCCAGAGGACAATAAATTTGTTTTTAGAAGAAATGATTTGCTAAGATTTTATTTCTCTTGGCCGGTGTAACGTGAAATATTCTCTGTGAAAGTTTTCTGTTTTATCTATAAAGAAGAAAAATATTTTTAAGTGAATGTTTTTTTTTTTTATTTTCGATAATTATCCGATGAATTTCTGTACAATCATATAAATTATATTGGTGTGAAATTTGTTCTGCCGTTTCGGAACTGATGAGGAAGAAATGCATACGCACGAATTGATTTTTTTATAATAGTAGAGAAAGTGATAATTTATATGCTCTATATTATGAATTTATATATATATATATATATATATATATATATATATATATATATATATATATAAAAGTGAAAGTGTATATGTGTGTCTGTGCGTCTGTGTACATTTTCCTACGTAATAACTCTGTTAATTTTTAGTCTACATATTCGAAATTTGATATACAGGGTACTGAGATTTGGGAACATCGATGTGATTGGTTTTTGGACAGAAATGTGGCGATTAAGGGGTCAAAGTTTAACGATTTGACCCTTGAGAACTCTACGAAACTTCTCCTACAATTTTGGGTCTAAACACGTGAGATTTTAGATATATATTCCTTGGACACGGATATAACTTAATAATTTTATTTGAGCCCTAGACAATAAATTTTAAGGCGTCATAATAGGGGTCAACTTTTTAAAAATTGACCTTTTTTTGTTTTGTTTTGCGCAGCATACACCTGAAAACACACCGGTCAACTCATACTAGTATATATATATGTATATATATATATATATATATATATATATATATATAGAGAGAGAGAGAGAGAGAGAGAGAGAGATAGATAGATAGATAGATAGATAGATAACAAGTGCAAACACTATCTAAGCATAATTTTTGCCATCATTTTTTATTGAGACTGTACACTGATATTAAACGATTAGGTTCTTCTATAGTTCCAGGAAGTGGCTCACTTTTGATGCAATCGTCTACCTGTATAAGGGTCAGATGCGTTTTGAGATAGAGTGCCGCTGAGCAGGTACCGTAGGAAGTAATGTTTCTTCCTTTCATGCAATACAAAACCGATTTCGCAATCTAGTGGTTAATGATCTGTTCCCTTCTCTGCCTTTTTTTTGAATAGAGAATACTTTTCTAGCCTCTCTCTACTGTTATGTCCATGGTTGGTGTTCGCTTGAAAGCTTATTTCTACCCACCTTAGTAAAGCGTACATCGCGAGAACTTGCATAGCTACAATTACAGCAAAAGAACTCTCTCTCTCTCTCTCTCTCTCTCTCTCTCTCTCTCTCTCTCTCTCTCTTTCTCTCTCTCTTTCTATCTCTCTCGCTCTTTCTCTCTTTAGCAAAACCAGAGTCTTTTTCCCCGAAAACAAGATATATATTGAAAAGAATGCCACTACTCTGGTTCTCAACCGGCACCGCAACATGTCCATATCAAGTCTAATGTGAACAAATGTTTATTTAGCTTACGTCTTGAATAATAAAGTGACCGTTTTCCATCACGCTCGTTGTTTTTAAAACCTCTCCTTGTGGAAATCACAGTCCACTTGACAATCCTCGAGTAGCGTCTGAACCTGGATACCTGGTGATCTATTGCCATTTTTGTTTTAAATTAAAACAAAGCCTTACAATTTATCAGTCATTCAATTAGTGGAAGATTTTGGCAGTGAAATCGTTGCTCGTGGCGAATTTTCACCAGAGAATGATAACATACAACAGGAGATATTCTTCGGATTCGAAACAATCAGATAAGATTGAATAAGTTGTGAATGCTAACTCGTATCAATGATTATTGGAAGCCTCGCGGGGATTCCTTTTTAGTAGTCATTCCATGAAAATGTAATCGATCAAGCGTTAAATAAATGCAAGAAAATACATTGTTTTTCAAAGGTGAAAAAAAAGCCACTTGAAATGTTTTGTCAAACTATCAGTAATTAGATGAATCTTATCTGAGAATCTGTTTACGAGTTCTGCATTTTTTCACGTTGTATTTTATACTTTTTGTGAACGCCTTCTTTTGCCTCGCAGGTCCAAGAGACTAAATGGTTCAACTCCAATATTGATCCTTTTGGATGAGATCCTTTATCGCTGTTTATTTTATATCGTCGATCACAAATCATTCCCCTATCTTCTTGTTCAGTTATTTTCAAACTGGAAACTCGTGAATACTAATTCCTAATACTGTTACCGGTAAATTAGTATAGCGTATAGAGTTTAGACACTGTAACACGGTTGATAACAACCTGCTCTTTAAAAAGTGATGTATAATTTTATTTTTCAGCTTCATAAAGTGAAAGAACCATTTTCTACATTCAACTATCAGTGGTTCCAGCTCATGACATGGTACATTGACTTAAGTTGGAAATATCAATTTTATTCCAGTACGCTTTTAGTTGATTTGTATATTTCTGTTATTTCAATATATGAGATCAGGTTCAGAATCAAGTTCTCTCCTTTTTTCAAGAAGATAGCCAGTATAAAATGGGTAACGATTTGGAAAGTCTTTGAACTAATCGGTTACAATCGTAAGAGTTTTCGATAATAGAGCCGAAAAATGGCTAAATCGTTGGTCGAATCATACGAAAATCTCAAAAAATTTTACTTGAACCACCTTGCTTAACTATTCATCATTATACGTCAAGAAACAATGACAAGAGGATTAAAACTGGGAAATTATTAAGCCCCCCCCCTTAAATTTTAGTGTATTAGTACATAAAAGGGAACCTTCATATCGCTCCCAGCTATGGTCGATTACTTAATCCGATGCTATGTAACCGAAATCGCTTCAAATTCAAATTAACAAAAGAAAAACATGTGTTTTGTTATTATTACTTATAGATCACTACTCATCGACGTTTAGAGGTCACTCGAAAAGATGGCTTTAAAAGAGATCGCTAGTTGAACGATGATTATCTTCTCAAGAGAATGTAAACTATGGAGAGGATTTTATATAAGAGAACTTGATAATCAAAGAGAACGACACAAGTGTTTTTCCATAGTTTACTTGAAAACGCCGACGCTGTGATTGGTTGGGAAACAGACTTGTAGTATCTTATTTTACAGATGCGATAAGGATGTTCTAGAAAAATAAACTTTATTCATGCAGATTCTGTTTGGTTTGTAAATACCCAAGGAAAGAAAGGAAAGTTATTTGCTGTAAATGTTTTATGACAACGGGGATATACGAGATTGAAGCTCAGTCTAGAACTTCCCTCATGTCTTTTCTGAAAAAGTGATTTTTTTGGTTAGAAAATTAAAACCCTGACGGACCAGACTAAACGTCTTCTACGTTTACTGACTCCCGATATCAAAAGCCTAAACGTTTTCCAAAAGTATATTAATAATACTGTGCAAACTTTTATTACATTCAAGAAAACATACTTAAATAAATCTCGTGTAAGAATTATTTATTTAATACCATTAAAAACTAAAAAGCAATTTTAAACTTTCTAACCAAAACATCACTTTTTCAAGAAAAGATATGAGAAAATATACGGTTAAAAGAAAATAAATAAGCATTATGTGTGCTGTAAAATAAAGAAAACGTATTAAAATCAGTTTAAAACTGATGTATTTTAACAATTAAAGTCATGTGTCAATTAGCAATTAAACACACTTCACAAATATAACATGTCACAGTATTTTTCTTTCGACGAAAAATTCTCACTTTTAATTCAGGTAACTTATAGTAAATTCAGGAAAATTGTTGCATAGGATACATTCATATTGGGGAGACGGCGCTGATGAGGGGGAGATGGCATTTATACATTTTACAGTCTGTGGTTTCTTATTACATATATTAGCCTGGAGAGAGAGAGAGAGAAAGAGAGAGAGAGGGAGAGAGAGAGGGAGAGAGAGGGAGAGAGAGAGTAGTGATCAGTTCTTATATCGCAAAAGGGGAGCGAGAGATGCATTTCTTATGATGGAGAGGCACATGAGATGGGTTATACAAAGTTCATTAATAACGATGAGTGGGAACAAGTTCATATAAGATGATAACACATTACTTTTGTTGTAGAAAGACGACACAAAGACGGCAGTTACAAAAACATGAGTTCTTCTTTTATTCCATTTGACCGGTCGAAATGATGATGACATTCAAGAATTCAAAGTTGTTTCTACATATTTAAAATTTTTCCCTTCACTTCCAAAGGGTCTTTCTTCTGACCATGTCAGCTCTGTCTCCTATCGTCGTCTCCAACTCTCTCTCTCTCTGCAACTCTGTCTAACTCATCTTCGACTCTAGCTCCTATATTGAGAATTCATTTCTGCCATGGCGTCATACGTGTGTGCAAAAACGTGATCGACCTACGTGGCCTTACAGGCGTGGTTCGCACATGTTTCCAAACCATTTTTGAAGACAAAGAATTCTTACTAACCTATTTTTCGACCTAATTTATTTTTCAATATGTTTTTAATTTGCTGTTGTTCGTTTTCTCTAACTGACCTTTTTTTAATTGTTTTCATAAAAAGAATTCAACAATTAAAATTCCTTTTACAACAAAATCTCTAAACAATCTTATGTAAAACTGAACAATGCGAAATTCCTTTCTGAATCTATTTCTGAACCTTGCTTACAAGGTTCGAATCTCGGTCTATCCTAATCTCATTTTTACTTATCTAATGTTTTTCTTACTTACAAGAAAAGGCTATATTCTTTTAACAAAATAAAATGTTGTCATTTTTACACCAGTTTTAGAAATGACTCGTTAATTTCATTAAGCATTAAAATAGAAAATAACCATCTGCATAATAGTCAGCACTGTTCGTTTGTGGCCATTAAGCTTCACCCAGTGACGTTAGAAGGTCACGTGATTATTAGTGACACGGACTCCTATTTGGTACTAAGCAAGCTGAAATCGCTCTAACTTTTGTGATTTAATGGGACCTGGTGTGGCCATATCACTATGCCGTTGTTAACCTTGATAGTCGTGACTCATTAGTTAAATAAAAGTGTTCATTCCATAATCCAAGTAATACTTGTACACCAGCATTTTTTTTACATCACATTTATTTTCTTAATGTTTTTCTTTAAAAACGAAGATGAAACTTCACGCAATAAAATCACGTGTTTAGATAGTTTCACACTGTGTACAGCGCATTTGATTGCGAAATAAATTGTGTTATTATTTTCATTGCCGCCATGTTGCACGCTGCAGGCGTCACAGGCCTCATTGGTATAAATCATTTCTATTCGGCTCTTAATTGTTTTGTTTATGAAAACATAAAATGCTAACGCAACTAATAAGAAATGCGACGCAATGAAAATCGTGTGAATTGGATTATGTTTATGGAAAATGGGTGTAAGGAAATATTGTTCTTGCACCTCATACGAGCAGAATAACATTGATTACGAGAATGTGTGAAATTCATTGGAATTCCCAATTTAGAAAAGCACAGCGTCGGCTTATTTTAATTGAAGTATTCCTCGCTTGCTTACAGGCAGCCACGGCGTCGCTGTATGTGTTATATTATCCTGGTTGAATTGATAGTCCAGTTGTAATTTATACAGCCACAAAAGACGCTTACAATAATAGAAGCAAAATCAAAGAAAAAATAATATATATGATTCAGGTGTAGTATAGCTAACAGTCTGTTATTTTTTGAATGACTCATGACAAAATTATCGAAATTTTATTTCCTGCCGACTTGTATACTTATAGTGTACTAAAACTATGAAGAATTTTTATATTAAAATCTTGTTTTGAAAACGAGTCGTTAAAATGTTTGGGAGTCTTCATGCATAAACAGTAATAAGACAATGACATAAGACTATCACTAGTCCTAAATTCGATGACAAAACAGAACTTCGGATCAGTGATGGGTGATGATTTTGGAAAACTAGAAACTAATTGGTCACAATCGTAAGAGTTTACTGGTAATATGGTCGAAAAAGGGTTAAATCGTCGTCGAGTCATACGAAAAACTCCAGAAGTTGTACTTGAACCCCCTTACTAAACTATTCATCATTATCACTCAGGAAATAAGAGAAGTAAAACTGGAAAATTATTAATGTCCCCCCCCCCATCACTTATCCTAAGTTCTATTGTGGGAGTTGCCAGTTGAACTTAGGGTCAGTGTTTGAGTAATGAGGTTTTAAGTGTTTCGCAGCTTAAGCTCCCTGATTGTTAAGCGACCAGCGAACATGTACTCATATAAAATATTGAAAACAGTAAATACAATCATGTTAAACGTTTACAGATCGATAGATAATTATATCTACTGCGTTTGAGATAAGTAATAAATTACAGTTCTGAATTTCTGTATTGAATAAAAAGATGAAAACAATAGTCCGTTCAAAACAAATAAGACAATAATATGTTGTTTTTGCTTACGTTTTATCCATTGTTAAATATTCTACACTCTTGCAACACATATACACACACATGGACGCATATACATGGAATGATTCGCGAAAACATCACACCTTAATGTAGTTTTAAAAAATATATATAATTAAATCCACAGCCAAAAACATGGCAGCTTATAAGAATTATGACAGTCAAAAACCGGAAGTCCAAGACTCGAATTTTGTCCGCATTTGGGCTCATCGGTTAAATATATCCAAACTCGGAATTCTAAACCCGAATCTCTTGCATACGAGGCGAGTACTCTCTTATTGTACTATTCGTGCCACACACAAAAAGTCTACAAACACAGATCAAGCAAACCTCGGCGAAATTCGACTATAGAATGAACCTGTTTGTCTCAGACAATAGGTGTGGTCATCCAACCAACTAGAACCGAAGCCGATATATAACAAGGTTACATTTTTTTGTGGATTGATTCTCTGGCAAGTGAGGCACTTGTGTACACTAATTTCTACAGTAATGCTTATATATCGAAACATTTCCTTCTACTTTACTACTGACATACTCAAGTGACACAGCCACGCGCAATATGAACACACACAAATTAACGTACAAAACTATAAATTCCAACCCATGATATCTAGCAAATAAACAATTCAGCAATAGCCAATGATATCTGTTTCAAACAACGTAATAGAATCCTTACCAACTCCAGAGTGGAATTCATTTTGAAGACAAATTTTGAAGCGTACAATTTACATTAGTGGAACCGTTAAAACGGTCCAATAAATCTCTGATTAATATGATATTTCTTTTGACGCCGAAATTTTTTTCGGTGTGGTAATTTAGTTTTACGTTTGCCGAATTTATGAAATCATAGGCTGAGAGGGTTAGGGTTAGGGTTAGGGTTATGAAATCATAGGCTGAGAGGGTTAGGGTTAGGGTTAGGGTTATGAAATCATAGGCTGAGAGGGTGAATCTGTTTACTTGCACCCCCCCAAGCTGGGTAGAGTTAGACATAAATTCCATGCCTTCAAATTAGGGAAATGTAGATTAGTAAAAATTGCTACAGTCTAGAAGGATTTCTTTGCTTCAAGGACTGACAACAGAAAATCCAAAGTGTAGCAGCATAACAAATACTACACTTTGATATTTAATGGGAATAGTGAAGAGAGTTGAAACAAATACAACAGTAATATTCTTATTTACTTTCCTTCCCTAAAGGGCAATTCGACGCAATTATGTGAGGAAAAACAATTTCCATAGAACGGGGTATCTTCAAAAAGAATTGCCTTAGTCTATAAAGATTTCTCTTGTCTTGAAATAAAAGGGAAAACGTGAAATGAAGTACCGGAAAAGATGTTAAATTTTCAAGTATTTATTTGCTGAAATCATGAAACACTAGGTAAAAAAATAAGCATTTATAAAAATACGTTTATGTAGTAAGTTTGGAATATATATATATATATATATATATATATATATATATATATATATATATATATATATATATATATATACGTTTTATTTTTTATTGCCATATCTTTCTGTTAAGTTACATTATTGTTTCAGCTACCCGGCCGTTTTTTTTGTTTGTTTTTTTTTTGCCGTCTGTAGCCTCCTCAGACGTTTACAGAAACGTTTTCTGTAAAAGTCTGAGGAAGCTACAGACGGCATAAAAAAACGGCCGAGTAGCTGAAACAATAATGTAACTTAACAGAAAGATACGGTAATAAAAAATAAAACGCATATTTGCTTTACAACAGTATTGAGCACTTTCTGCAGTTTTTATTAATTAACATTTCTACTAAATATATATATATATATATATATATATATATATATATATATATATATATATATATACAGTACTGCGGGAATATTTAAATGACAGAAAGAAACATTGATGACATGCAATAACTTTACGAATCCTCACAATAATGAAACACGGAAAATTCTATCCGTATTTTAAAAGCTTACAATCTAGTTCTACTTACGCATCGAGCATTGTGGAAGAAAATATTGAAAATAGATACAAAAAATAACATATACAGGGTGAAAGTAACTCCCTATTCTAAAATAACTATAATTTATTCAAATGCTGTAATACGTTTCTCAAGGTTTGTGTGTATGTTACATAATGTGTGGTAATTAAATCTAGGCTTTTTGTTTTCTTTTCAGATCTGTTATATGAATTTAGTTTTTAATCTTGAAATGAGAATATGTGAAGTTATTAGTTTCATCCCGCAGGAGTTTCTTGTCGACTTGGAAAGCTGATGGCAAATGGTGGTGGCCTTATCGAATTTTGAATAAAAGTCCATGTAATATACTTTCTTTTTATATTCATCAATTGGAGAAATTATACTTCAAAAATATATTATATTGATTTAGAACAGGGAGTTACGTCCGATGCATAAAATGTTATGCATAGAGAGAGACAGAGATGGAGAGAAATAGGGAGAAAGAGATAGATAAAGAGATATTACATTTTATATAGAATAAAATCTACAAACTTACAACAAAAAATGAAAACAATGGAATACTGAAATTAACATGTGTTTTTTCAGAAAAAAACATTTATCGTTAAACAAGAAAGATTGAATTGAATAGGAAAATAGATTCAAATTAAGGAACCAATTCAAGAGAAACACGACGCCATCTTAAAAAAAATGTTATCGATCGAAAGGTTATAAGTTTCACCATTACTTCATCCGTCATTTGCTTTCCTGACAGTTGTCTGATTTCCCTTTAACATTACACCTCCAACTTGACTTGGCCAATAAAAACGACTTGATTGTTTTATCTTTGCGAACAATGTTTAAATAACAGTTTTCTAGTTCGAGAAGGCAAACATCTATTATCATCAGAAAAGGTCATTTCAACTGAATGTTTCTATATATACTTTGCGAAACTTTGTGTAGCAGTCTTCGTAAACTTCTGTTGAAATATACGTATTCCTTCAGATTAATATTTCTAAATCAATTGTGTGATAGCTTTTTGAGTATGAAATGTATTGCATTATAATACGCAATACAAATAAATGATCCGTTCAGTACTTGTTATATATGTAACAAAGCGCATATTAGCGCGCATAAGAATATCAGCAGCCGAAGGATGGATGACAAACGATTGTATTAGCAGCAGGAGCAGCGTTTGAATCCGTCTGCAAATTAGAAAATGTGTGCGAGCTGGCGTGAGAAGAAAAAGGAAAAAAGAGCATAAAAAGTCAACGTCGAATGGGGACGGAGGTCCAAAATAGAGGGTGTGGTTGTCCAATTCACGGTTCGGGTGAAACGGCTACGCTATATATATATATATATATATATATATATATATATATATATATATATATATATATATATACGTATGTGTGTGCGTGTGTGTTTTCATGTATGTCCGAGAAAGGTTTTTTTTCCGAGAAGCGATCAGTCGGCTCACAACTCCTTAAAACTTTTCATATCACGCCGAAATCATAATATCTACGAGTTAACAACGGGAGTCGCCTATCTATTTAATTTGTCCGACTTTCAAAAGTTAAATATTCAACATTTTTCGATCGCCGCATGTGGATTCGGCTTTTTCATATAAAAAAAGCGAACAGACCCACAGTAAATAAAATATTGACCCGTACTGAACGTTGACCCCATTAAGTCATCAAGTACGTGCACCTGCCAATTCTTTATCTTACTTAAATAAATTCAAACATATTTCCGTTAAACGTCGCACATTTTTTTAACACTTTATTATTTTCCAGCAGCACGTCAAGGCTTCGGGTTCAATCTTTCCTACATATCTACCAAAACTTTTTTTGGAAAAACAAACACCCGAGCAACGATTTTTGTTTTGATTTACCCAAAAACAAACATCTCCAAACAATTGGGCAATCCGGGTATCCCCGCTAGTCTATAAATATAAAAGGTAAAATGTGTGTGTGCTTGTGTGCTCGCAAAACTTTCGACAAAGGCCACGGATTTTCACCAGATTGGTATTATTTTCAAACTCCAACCTCCGGTCGACAAATATCGAAAAATTGGGCAAAAACATTAATTCCTTCATCCTCAACGGCTCTCTTTTTTACAAGAAGGGGTTAAAAAAATATATCTTCATGACAAGATGGCTTCTACGCCGGTGTCAACACGCACAAAAGACTTTGTGCATTGAATTCGTTTAAATATTATAAAAACTGATCAGCTTTCGCCCACGCGTCTATAGCGCGATGGGTTAAGTGACAGCGTCGTTATCTGAAGATTTCAGGTTTTTTCTCGATGTTTCAACATTTTATATTATACAAAGTTATTTATACCATGTCTTCGCCTTTCGCTCTGTTTTTTTTTTGTTTTTATTTTTGTTTTTGTTTTTTCCCTTTTTTTTGTTTTTTCCCTTTTTTTTTGTTTTGTTTATCCGATGTTTAAATAAGTTTTACGTCCGTTCGCTGTTTTTTTTTTTGTTTTTTTTTTTCCGATTTTTTAAAAGTTTCAACAGGGTTATTAATTCGCTTATTCTTTACCTCCCCTACATACACACCTCCAAACACCAGTCCTTTTTTCTGGGGGGGGTCCGATTTTTTAAAAGAAGTTTTACGTTCGTTTGCTGGTTTTTTTTTTTGTTTGGGTTTTTCCGATTTTACCCCCACCCTACACAAACACCTCCAAATACCCGGGTAACGCCGGGTACCCCCGCTAGTGTATATATATATATATATATATATATATATATATATATATATATATATATATATATAGTACTCAATCTATAATTTATCAACTTTGATATTGAGTGATAATCACGAATATCAAAATCAAAGGATATTACAAAGTTAGTATGCATTGTGATATCATAATACTTTCTATTTCGACCGACATCATAACGTCGACATGGATTGTGATATTATAATAGGCCGACGCTGACTCCTCTCTCTCTCTCTCTCTCTCTCTCTCTCTCTCTTCTATTCCTCCTTTCTTTCTCTTTTCCATCTCTCAAATTTAGAATGCATCCATGACAATATACCGTTACTTGGGCTTCTTTCTGTTGTCCTCCTCTTTATTATTATATGCATGTGTCCTTTTTTCTTTCCTCTTTATCACTCTTTTAATAATTTAAATCATTACATCAAAATAAAATATACCTATGCAAGCGCTATAGATAATCTAATCTTTTAATAATTTAAATCATTACATCAAAGATAAATATACCTATGCAAGCGCTATAGATAATCTAATCTTTTAATAGCTATATCTCAATATAAAGTTAGATTTTTAGCCGCACTTACTTGATATTAAAAGCCTACTTTTCTATTTAAACATTATTAAAACGAACTACTGATATACTAAGTCATAAACAAACTTTAAAAACTATTCAATTATTGAATGATTGGTTTTATGTTACAATTACGCTCAGTTCCATTTATGTATATTTTCTACGTTGTGCCTAATTGCGTAGCATTTAGGAGGAAAAGGTTCAAGCACAAACAAATATATATATATATGTGTGTCTATACGCACGCACACACACACACACACACACACACACATATATATATATATATATATATATATATATATATATTAATATATATATAGAGAGAGAGAGAAGTAGACCAATATATACTAGCATTTCAGCCAAGTAGTTTGTAAAAAATTTTTTTTTTTAATTTACGAACCGGTTTTAAAAAAAATCAAAATGGCAGCGACTTCGAAATGGGAGCCCCGTTTTCAATTTGAAGGAGGGGCACCTGAGCATTCTGTGTTTACAATTTAAGAGAGGTCCGTCAACGTAAGGAATATTTATAAACATATTTTAATGTTTTCCGTTATTTTGTGCTTGAGGAATATTCGATTATGGGATGTAAGTAGTTATCGCCTCAAATTTCGTTTTAATGTCGGTTCGCTGAAATTATTTCAAGTAAAGAGCATTAAAACTTTTTCAAATCAAAAAAAAGCATGAACTGAACTTTTATTGACTATGGTAACATTTATTTATTGTATATTTATTTTTTCGGTTAGTCGTTTGTTGGCTTTTCTGCTAAACACTCTTACTAAATAATATCGACGAAATATCGAAAAACAAAGAAACAAAAACAGTTTTGAAAAATAATGAAGCTTTAATTAATTTAGTAAAATAATTCGAAACAGCAAAATGCGATATTAAAAAAGTAAGCACGTAATTACTTTAGTTTTTTAAAGCAAAGAATCGATATAAATATGAATAAGAAGAAAATAGCGCCCTTTTCAAGTAGAACAGCTTCGTTTCAGTTTTACAGTATTGAACGGCGCCGTCAGATTCAGGGTTGTGCTATTGTAATGTAAAGAACACAAATAAAGGGCTGTAATCAACTGAATTCCTTCTAGTACACTGACAAAAAAACTTAAACAAATATATAAATAAACATAAAAAGGTTATGTAAATGTTTTTAAAAAGACACGTAAGCACGTGGGCATGATTTTTCCTTCCTTTGACACGATAACAAGTAACGTTCTTATTGTTATTATTTATCTATTTATCTATTTTCGAAAGAGTCCCAATCAAAGTGAAACATAATTATCAACGTATACTGACGCAAAAAGGTATGAAAAGTCTTTGTTAAAGTTTGTACCATATTTCCATGGAGTACAGGCGCGGACGCAGACCCCACAATTTTATTATACCATCCCTATTTAAGTTAAAACATACTTATCAAAGTAGTCTTATGTACATTTATATCAAAAACCCTTGTAAACGTTTTTTTTTTTTTTCATTTTTTATTTCCATACTTTGTGGGCCAGGCGCGAACGCAGACTCCACAATTTTTATGAACCACCGTTCTGCCAGATCAAACATATCCATTGCTGATCCTCGATACATTTTAAATCATTATATGTAATCAGTTTTTTTTTTAAATAGTAATCATATAATAGCCTATTCGTGACCAGACACACGCACACATACACACACAGACTTTTAGCTTTATATATATATATATATATATATATATATATATATATATATATATATATATATATATATATATATGAAAATTTTAAAAGCCAAAAGCAATGTGGAAAGAACCGAAAAAGCAAACAAACTTGGATTCATTTCGGGAAAAATACTTCCTTTTTCAAAAAGAAAACAAGAGTATATTCAAGATAGCGATCTTGAATATACTCTTGTTTTCTCCCGAAATTAATCCACTTCCATACCGCCAACGGACTTTATCTACACTGGACATACCAATAATTTGGTTGCAAATAGCTATGTAATAAGATAAGGAGTGATAAATGAATAAATACCCGTCTATTTGTTTGTTTGTTTTTCCTTTCTTTTCTCTTGTGATTCCGGTCCTTTTCCGCATTGACCTTGGCTTTTAAAATTTTCATATATTCCTTTACCAGCAATGCATCAAGCAAATTACCATGTACTTTTATTTTTATTATATATATATATATATATATATATATATACATATATATATACATATATATATATATATATATATATATCTTTATTCGATTGGCAAAATTATAGAATAATTATAAAGAAGTGAACCATCGTGTAAATTCAATCAACTAAAATAAGATGGAAAACGGGGTGAGGAAAAAAAAATGGGGCAAGTTATATGTAACACATGTACAATTCAATAAAATAAATAAGTCGATTAAAAACAAGATCGTTAAAATACACCCGAAAAGCGCTTCGAGTGTATTTTACCGATTTTGTTTTTAATCGACTTATTTATTTTATTCAATTGTACATGTGTTACATATAACTTGCCCTATTTTTTTTCCTCACCCCGTTTTCCATCTTATTTTAGTTGATTGAATTTACACAATGGTTCACTTCTTTATAATATATATATATATATATATATATATATACATATATATATATATATATATATGTGTATATATATATATAATGTGTGTGTGTGTGTGTGTGAGAGAGAGAGAGAGAGAGAGAGAGACTTTGTAGGTATGTTCGAAATGTTTTAACTAAACTTCTCTGATATTTTAGCCTACAGACTTGAAACATGATATATAGGATTTGGATCTGTGGAAACTCTTCTATTTGTTTTTTAGTCTAAAAATAGCTTCTAAGAAGTCAAAATTGAAAGTAAACTGCTGATCTTTTCATGTAACGTTACAGTTTCAAACAAGCAAATAGAAAAAATAAATAAATAAATAAATAAATCCAGGTCAGCAACTTTTTCAATTTTAACAGAACGGGCTCATATGCATTATGCTACTTGAGGGTATGTTGAATAATGCTGTTACTTTTGCGCATTCGCAAAATTAAACATTCCTTGAGTAAATATGCTAATTTTTTAATCTGTCGGTAGCTCAGGGGGTAACGATGCTGAGGAGATAAATAACGACAAAAGCTAGAGCGCTTAGTATTTGAGTTTGATTCTAGCCGATGGTACCCAAGTCATATTTTTATATAACTTTGGAAATGATTTCTACATGTAGGATAATAATCAATAGAAATTGGGCCTATAATGATTCGAAATCTGCAAAAAGTAAAATATAATATCTATGCGTATTTTACGACCGGGCATCACCGGACGGACTGCTAGTATAACAGCTATTTATTTATGGGGGCTATCTACAGAATTCTAGTATGAATATTAAACAAATAAATATACATGCATTCAGCAATTATAACTTCATTTAATATATTTATAATCATGTATAAGTATGCATTAATATATACACATGTATATATATATGTGTGTGTATATATATATATGTATATATATGCATATGTATGTACCGCAATAATAAGTGTATTAAAGTGTATTAAAGAAAAGGTATATTTACAATATGTACAAATGACGGTGTCGAGTCAGAGAGTCTTGGTGGGAGGACATGTACGCTCTTCGGCGTCACTTCTGGTGGCATTTGAGTAAGACACACCAAGGCCAACCTAGGCTTGCCATTTATAGTGTTATGTCATTCGCATATGCAAATAAGTGGTTGCCACCACAACACCCACTTCCCAAGATTTTAAGTCACACAGATTTCAATATCTTTTTCTTTTCGGGTTTTGCCACCACAACATATATATACACACATATATATACATATATATATACAAATAAATATATATATATAAAATGCATGCTTGTATCTATTTAGTAAATAGCAAACAAAACCAACTGAAAACCAACTCGTAAATTAAAATAAATATATAAAACTATAAGTTTTAAGGACTCAGGCGGACATATGCACGGGCTTGGAGACTATATTCGAAATACCCTCTCCCTGACTAGAGAAACAAAACTAGAATCGGACGATCAAGCCGTTATGTGCTTTAGACTAAGCATGCAATATTACATTAGTTACTTTTATTTTCTCTACCGCTCTCTCGCGACCCAAGACCCTTACAAACAAAGTCTCTGATAGCATGGATACAATACTTTCCCTCGACACTAACGCACAAGTGCATGTATTTGGTGACTTTAATGTCCAGTTCAAACAGACAGAAGTATATAGAAACCAGAAGTAACTGTAAGAAAGAAATAGCGACAACTAAGAAAAAAATTACTGAAACCACCAAAAAACGCATCGAAGCACAGGAAAATCTTGACACTTCAAAAGCATGTGGACCTGATCTCATCCCGGCTGTGCTACTAAAAAAGTACTCCACCGAAGTAGCTCCAGTTCTCTCCAAACATTACAACAAATGCCTTAATGAATCTTGCTTTCCTGCCTGGTAGACAACTGCTTCTGTGGTTCCAGTTTTGAAGAATTCTCGCGAAAGAACTGACTCATTAAATAACGCCCCTTTAGCCTCCTCTCACATTTCGCCAAAATATTTGAGTCCATAATTAACCAAGCTCTAGTCCATCACCTTACAGATGCTAAACTTCTGACTGACCAACAATACGGATTTAGGCAAGCCCGTTCCACAGCAGACATCCTAACTGTAATCTCTGAACGTATATACCATTCACTGGACAAAGCAGGAAAGGGCAAAGCGGTAGCGATAGATATATCTAAGGCTTTTGACAGGGTATGGCATGAAGCTCTTCTCAAGAAAATCTGATCATACAGTATCACTGGAAAAATACTTAACATAATAAAATCCTTCTTAGATAGTATAAAAATTGAGGTTGTCCTTGGCGGTCGTACATCTAAATAATATGATATAAATGCGGGAGTGCCCCAAGGGTCTATTCTTTGACCTCTATTGTTCCTGATATTCATAAATGACATCCCTGACAAAATTGCCTCTGAGATAGGTATATATGCTGATGACTCCACGCTCTATAACAGACACGACAGGAAAACAAATGAACACATATCTAAAGAAATGGCAGAAACACTAGAGGATGACCTCCAATCTGTACTCACATTCAATGCTGCCAAGACTAAACTTTATTCTCTTCAATAATTACAAGAAACCTTCTCTACCAACAATAGCAATGGCCAAATACTCTTTATCTGAAAGTGCATCCTTTAAACTCCTCGGCCTAACGTTCACAGGAAATATGAGTTGGAACAATTACATTTAGAGCATTGTTATGACCGTTGCGAAGAAGGTAAGTTCTCTCAACCGTGCTAGAAAGCGACTAACGCCCGAAAGTATCCTCTATAAGGCCATCATTCGCCCATGTATGGGGTATTGTTGTCATATTTGGGCTGGTGCATCTACTACTAGTCTCTCGACCTAGACAAGGTTCAAAAGAGAGTCGCTAACCTGATAGGTCCTGAACTGTCATTTAAGTTTCAGCCTCTGTCTCATCGGCGAAATGTTGCGTCCCTCTGCCTGTTCTACAAGTACTTTAACGGTGAATGCCCCGAAGAACTGCAAGCACTTGTACATTTTCGACTTAAATGCTCCCGACAAACCCGACAATCAGCTAAAGTCCACCCCTTCACAGAGGAGATCCCTAAATGTAGCAGAGCCTTCTACTTCAATTGTTTCTTTCCCAGAACCGCTAGACTTTGTAATTCCCTTCCGGGTCCCTGCTTCTCCAACTGAACTGATATGCAGAAGTTCAAGTGTAATGTGAACAGACATCTTGCTGCCCAACTCCGAAACGGTTGCGATCTGCACAGATTCTCTTTATAAATATTAGAATTTAAAATAAAACTATTGTTTTTGAATGTCACCTATTATCAAAAAAAAGTATTTTTTAAATAAATAATGAACAAATAATTTTTAATAACCAAAGAAAAAGTTTCTAATTATTTATAGAAAATAATTCTAAATAACCAATAAGAGAACTGACTTTTTAGAAAAATAGCAAAGCGATAAATTACTGATGAATAATCATTTTAAATAAACAATTGAAATAAGTTTTAACAATGCTTTTATAATATGCTTTTAAATATACAATGAAAACTGATTTTAATAAACAATATAAAATGGTTTAGTAATGTATGCAAATATTGTTTTTATATTACCAATGTAAAAATGATTTCAAACACACAATAAAAACTGATTTTTACATTAGAAACGTAAAATAATTGTAAATGCACAGAAGAAACTGATTTTTATAAACAATGAAAAGGGATTTTACAATAAAAATTATCAATGCAATGATTTAAAATAAACAATAGATAAATAATGTTTTAAATAAACAATGACAAAATGCATTTTATCAAATTATGTTAAAAATAAATTGTCATGTACCTAATATATGGGGGGATAATATATTCCTGTGTATGTGGTGTCTATATAATTGCAACGGCGCGTCTGTCTTTTGTGTATACACGTGTGTGTAATATGATTTGTTTGGCTGTGTGTCGTATAAGATCTCAAGGCTCGTTTTGGTTCGTTGCTACCTCACTAAGATTCATGCCTGCTCTTCAAAAAACACGACTTGGTTTTATTGTTTGGAGAAGTTTTTATTTGAATTCCACTATTGACAGAGCAGTCCCGCCTCGCTAAATCCATTGAGATTTTTGTTCTTTTTTTTTTTTGTTTTCTCATCTTGAATCAAGAGTTTCTCGTTAACTCTAAACTTGAACTCGAACTAATGTCTCTGGCAAACGCATGTGGGTCCCCTATTCAGTAAAGGTGTATGTGTAGGCGGTGGCCCCCGTTAACTTGCTTACCCTCACTGATCTGTCTCGTGACACCTTTCTGCAAGCAAGTGTACGGTTTGTGAAGGAAGTCAATTTGTTTGATCTCTGTCACCGGTAACATTTCTTTGACACTGTTGCACTCAACATGACTCAAAGAAGTTGCGTTCAACTCAGTACCGCGTTAACCACGTTATTGACACACAAAAACGATTGTAAATAAACAATACAACAAACAATAAGATTAAGGTTCTATAATATTATGATTCTTGAGGTTATTGATAACAGGATCATTATAATCTTTTCTAAGTGACATTATGTTTAAAATCTAATCATCAGTATGTACGTTAGAATATAATTACTAATTATTTAAGACATCTACCCGGCCATGGCTAACATTACAAGACTATGTTGACAATTCAATAAAGGGTTCCCCCGAAGTTTTCTACAGATCCCCGAGCTCGACAAAAAATTCATATGTATATATTTCTTTATGTAGAATGGAAATATTTAAGCCATACAAATTCTCGAGTACGACAAGACGCACCTGAAGGTCGAAGAGTATATCGGCCGACACAATGTAAGGACAACATAAACAATAATATATTCCATGGTATTACATCAATTATTTAATGAAAAATGGGAAAACTGCTAGAAATGTTTACATTAATGAAACAATATAAAGTTAACATGTGGTATTATGATGAGTTGCTTGTAACGCTGCAACAACGTTTAAAAGGCTTCATACCAATATACGATTGTGCAAAAAAACGAACCGTGTAACCGTCCATAAGAGTACGTCAGCTGGTATAAAATAAAGTTATCTAGCCAACTAAATGTGACCTCCGTTTAAATGTGCAAAACTGGCGCCCTTCCATGGCAGCAACCAATATTTACTTTCACTACCACAAATTATGCACACAACTTCCGGATACGTTGGCAAACAGGCAGGTGACGAAAATAACGAACGCCCTTAGTTTTCTTGGCAGTTGGAAGCAAAATAATATTTCGTAACGATAGATGATAATCTATAATAATATAAATACGCTACGGCAATTTATATTTTCGTACGCACGTGTGATCCTATTTTTTATAAAAAGAGTAGAAGATTTTCGTTGCCTCTTTTTTTTTAGATTACATCGACTGATTCCCGATAACCAATGGAAAAACGTATGTTTTTATTTCAATGATATTTGAAAATAGCGTTGAAAGTGAAACTCGAACTCACACTTTTTTCCATTAGCTTGGTTAGCAAAATGTAACCTGTTTAACGATGTTACAGTAATATGGTGTTGTTTTCCTTCATACTAGAAATATGTAGAAAACAAGTAAATATTTTAAGCACGACAATAATATTTTGAATTCTTAAGTTAAAGACTTATATTTTATGTATAATGTATTCAGGCACGTGGAAAACTTTTGAACCGTTTTCATCCGAATTAGAAGGCTGCTAAAGGGTTTATACTTGAAAAATTAATATTTTAGCGCAATCGAGTATTTATCTGTTTGTTAACTTTTTTACCATGTTTGAAAACGCTCTTCAAAGACGTGTCAAGGCTGGTGTTATGGCTATTGTACTTGACTCACGATCTTCACGTTTTGGTTTCGATCTTTGCTTGAGTATTTTTTTACTGGCTAAAAGTGAATTATTTAGAAAAAAAACGTAAAAAACTCGCATGCACACGTCTTAGTGTCATTGCTATTTTTTAACGGATTTATTGTTGCGTTTAATAACAGGCAACGCCGGGATATCTTCTATTTCTAATTAAAAAGCAATATTGTTTATAAATTAATATAAAAAAATATCATTTTAATTGGAATTAACGAAGGCCAGAGGAATAGTTGGCCGAAACGTCGTGAAACAACAACCTGACGAAGACCAGATGAATAGTTAGCCGAAACGTCGTGAAACAACAACCAATAAAGATTAGAATAATAGTCCGCAATAAATAAATTAATATAAATAATACTCATCTCAATAATGAATTCCAATTAAAATAATATATATATATATACTATTCGGTACGATCAGATAATAAATAAACGTGGATTTATAAGATAAAAAAAAATCCAACCTAGACCGCCAGTCAGGGCCCGTGGCGCAGTTGATAGAGACGTTGAATCTCTACGGTTCCAGATGATGATTGTCTGAAGATAGCGGTTTCAATCCTACCCAAAGCCGGCCAGAGGCTTACTTGGCCCAAAACATGGTGAGACGACAACAACTACGGATGGCAGTGATTGCTGAGAATGCAGTTAGGATATTCGAAGTTCCTATCCGTCGCGGTTACCACCTGACGAAGGCCAGAGGAATAGTTGGACGAAACGTCGTGAAACAACAACCAATAAAGATGAGAATAATAGTCCGCAATAAAATAAATTAATATAAGAAATACTTGACAATTCTGTCGTATATTTTATAATATCGATACATTTGAATATTCTATTATGGTTAGTCATCAAATTTGATTAAGAAATGATTGCTACTAAAATATACCAAATTATGAGCTAAAATGTAAAAAAAAAAAAAAAAAAAAAAACGAGTGAAACTCAAGAATCCATTTCAATGTTTAGCATAAAAGTTGTGGAGAATTTTTGAAGAGTAAAAGTTAAACTTCAACAATTTGTAATTCATGAATATATATATATATATATATATATATATATATATATATATATATATATATATATAGGTATTTTTTTCCTTCTATCCATAAATATAATTAAGTTTTTTTTTTCGAAAAAACAAGCTGTTAAAGGATGAAAATTTAAAAATTGGTACTTCGAGTCATCGGATTTTTATGAGTTTGTAAACTGTTTCATTACTGCGCATGCGCGAATCGTTCACATAATAGCTTCCGTACTTTGAGTAAGTAGGTTTAAACACACTTTTTAAAGTTGTGGCTGGCTGGTGAAATGGTTATCGTACTTGACTCACTATCTTTAGGTTTTGTTGTCGACCGCAACTCGAGTATTTTTTATTACAAGAAATGAACTGTTTAGAAAAAAACATAATACTGGCATGCACGTCTCAGTTTATTTGTTTTTTTTTGTTTGTTTTTTTTTTTTTCATTTTTTACTTAATTTTTTAAAGGGATTTAACGTAGCATTAAATATCGAGCAAGCTGAGCTCAATTGCTAGTATATATATATATATATATATATATATATATATATATATATATATATATATATATATATATATATATATAGGTGGGGGGCTTCAATGCTGCAATGCAAGTGTAGTGAATAAATCTCTTACTTCTTTTTTCTAACCGGCTGATAAAATCATTTCACTTGGCGGAAAGAATCGAGAAAATATGTGTGTAATTGGTTGTAATTGACTGTTTGTATAACTAGTTTCTACCTTCAATAAGCATAGAGCGTCGAGATACCGTAAGACAGTTAATCCAAATAGGAAACAAATAATAGTCACATGATCGAAAGTTCAATAAGTGCACAATGTAATCGTTACATACGAACCGTTTGAATGTCTTACATCGAAATCAGTTTTGCTCGTCAATAAATCATATCTAAAAATATTCGCATCAGTCAATCGATTGAGTTTATATTTATAATTTTTTTCGTCTACTTTTCAATCGTTAGAAGAATAGTTTAGAATTTCCAAGGACGTTTAGCGATTGATGAGAAATTCTGGGTTAATGAAATGTTTTTTCATTTGTTCAACGCGATTTATCTTCACATCATACACTTTCACTTTTATCGATTTAATTAGCCATCAGGCAATTTCAAAACATGAAAACTATATATGTTAACGCTGATTTTTAGAATTGATTCACAGCCTTATATATATATATATATATATATATATATATATATATATATATATATATATATAAATGGTGTGTGTGTGTGTGTGTGTGTGTTCAGTTGGAGAGCAGGAAACTGAACAGAGTTCCACAGGCGTGCAGTTTTAAGAAAGAAGCTTTGTTCATGCAATCTATGTTTAGGTTTAGGCACAGATAAAGATTAAAGGAAATTATTAATAGTGGTTTAGGTTAGATGAGTGTTTTTCATGATAGTCAGGACGGGGAGGACCATAGACTAGAGTCCAGACGAGCACTTGCCATGAAAATTACGATAAAGCAGAAACAGGCTCGCAACTTCTCTTCTGTGAGAAAGGGGTTGCAGGGAAGAGAAAAGGCCATCCCCACTAGGTTACGAAGTCTATTTTGAACTCTGTCAAGAGAGGATAAGCTGCTTCTATCAGCTCCTCCTCACATGTGGCAACAGTACTCTATCATCGGACATCCTTGCCTCTTATACAGGTAGAGAATTGCATCAGCAGTGAGATATCTAGTGGAGCGGTAGAAGGATCCTACCATTTTCCCAGCATCCCTGGCAATAAATTCCAATAATAAATTTTAACGAAAGTATTTTTTAATGAATACCAATACTTCATGTATTTTTGATCTACAAACTCGAAATTTGGTATATAAGAAATTCAAAAACATGAAAAACTTTTTAATCGGTTTTTATCCGGAAAAACAGGCTAATGAGGAGTCAAAATTACGTCATCGGATTTTTGTCTGATTGTCAACTGTTTTCACTAGGGCGGTTGCACGTTCGTGAAGCATGACAGTTTCCTTATGTTAAGAATATATAGGTTTGAAAACACTTTTTAAAGAATGTGTCAAGTTGGCCTAATGGTTATCGTATTTTACTTAATGTCTTTATGTTTTTGTTTCGATCTCAGCTCGAGTATTTGTTGTTTTTTTTACTTACAAGAAGTGAACTGTTTAAAAAAACATAATATTCGCATGCATATGTTTCAGTTTTCCTTCCGATTTTTTTTTACTTCATTTTTTAAAAAACGATTTTAACGTTACGTTTAATACCTGCTATTTCTGTTAAAAATAAATATGAAATTAGCATTAATTAAAATGTTATATTTATGCATATTTTACGACCGGACAACGCCGGACAACGCCGGACAACGCCGAGTGGCTTCCTAATATATATATATATATATATATATATATATATATATATATATATATATATATATATATATATATATTATTTGAACTCATTCCCTTTTTTCCTTGTACATACCCATTTGTGAATTATTCAACGGATTTCTGCCTTTTGGATAACTTTGAACCATCTTCCATTAACCCGATTCCTTTGGATTTTACGTGTAGAAATGGAAATTTAATCAACATTTTGGATTTGACCGTTATTGGATATTTTACTTTTCACCAGATTATCCATTCACGTAAAATCACCTTTTTCTTCACCCTATTTCCTCTGCTTCACTGTTTGTTACGAAGTAAGATCTATGACTTATTTGTAGTTTCATTAAATACTTTTGCAAGCAACATCCGATCCCGCAGTGTGCTAATTCCTACCCTCTGATAACTCCGCGGATTAAGGACTATCCACTTATTTTGTGCTTCCTTTTTAAAATTAAATGTTTTTAACTTATTTTCAAAGTATTTTTAACATGCTTATTAACTACTTGTCCCTTATATATATATGTATATATATATATATATATATAACCATATATATATACACACATACACACACACACATATATATATGTATATATATTTTATATATATATATATATATATATATATATATATATATATACGAGCTGACAGACTAGCGTTGCTCGGTCGTAAAATATGCTTAAATATAATATTTAAATGTATTTAGTGATGCAGATCTCCATATTTATATGTTATAGAACAATTTGCCATTGATTATTTTATTGCATCCAAATATAATAGTTATTTGAAAGGTTTTAAAAAGATATAAATTCAGTCCCAATAGTTCAAATCGAAATCAAAATATACACCTCTTCATTGTTATTCGATACCATCTAAGACGGCATGCATATTGAAGCAGATCCAATTAACATAAACGTATATTTGTGTATGCGTTGAAGGTACATGTTTAATTTACTTACGCTTACCAAATTTCATTTTTTCTATATTTTACCGACGATAAAATCACACTAAATTTGTTCTATAGGTTTGAATCAAATACATATATCAAGGGTTAAGTCTGTATACCAAAAACTGACAAAATATCTTGTCGGCTTTCATTTTCTTTTTTTAGCTCCTTGTAACACAGTGTCTACATTTGTCAACATGAAATATCATATAAGTTTCTTCTCCTTCAAAATTGCGTTCATATGTATTCTCGTGTAAATAAGGAAATATTCAGTTCCGATTATTTCTTCCTTCTACTGTTCTCTTAATTATTTTTGAAGTGACATAT
Organism: Euprymna scolopes; assembly: GCF_053919585.1. NCBI lineage: Eukaryota > Metazoa > Mollusca > Cephalopoda > Sepiida > Sepiolidae > Euprymna > Euprymna scolopes. The sequence goes on from NC_136495.1 coordinate 4,884,054, forward strand.
ATCGAATATGTGAAAACTTGTTTTGGAAGTCGAATTGATCCGGAACGGAATGGAAGTCGGAATTGATCCGGAACGGATAAGTGTGTCGGTATAATTTCAACCGTTTACATGAGTTTTAGTTTTCATGTTCCAGCTTTATTGACATTCTATCGAGAGTTAAGTACTCGATATTTACATCTCTCATATATTGTTTCGGCCAACACTAAACATAAAAAAGCTCTATTTGATATTTAACGTGTGTTCATCTGACGATGTTGTTGACTCCTTCGCGTTTAAGTGCAGATTAATTCGAGCGACCTTTTTTTCAAAATGCTGGCCGTTATTTTCTCCAGTATTATACTAGAGCAATAACTATGCTTTATATTCCACGGGATACAGAAACTCATCATATTCGTCTAAACAAAAACCCTTTAATCTAATATATAAAAGGCTATATGTCTGCCTGTCCGTCAGTCCGTCTGTTTGTTTCTATATTTTCAAACTCAATCTCCCCTGAAACTAAAAGTCGCAGAGCGTCGCTAGGGGCCTCAAAAGATTGGAATTTTATGAACAGTTCTTTTATGGGTTTTAGCCGGTTAAAATAGTTGTTAAGGGGTCAAAAAGGGGTAAAAAAATCGTCATACATTTTGTACATTAATCATGTTTTACAATCAGTTCATATACGTGTCACGTTAGTACAGTGGTAACGTCATGAACTTTGAATGCTACAGTTTTGCTTTTGGTTTGGATTCTAGCTGATGGCGCCCAATTTTTTTTTTTTTAACTTTTGAAATCACGACACTATAATCTAATATACGACATCTGGACAAATGAAAATATATTTTAGCGTATTTTACGACCGGGCAAAGCCGGGCGACCCTTCCCCTCTCTAGTATACCAATAAAGAGATACGTTTAGTCACAAGCATTCCAATGACTTGTTCCGTTTTGTTTTAATAGAAAAGTTCATAAATCGTGAATTATTAGAGTTCTCACCTATGTTGTCTTTAACTTTAATTTGGTAATGTTATGATATATACATACGTATCGAGCACTGTCGACCTAAATATGAAAATACTTACATAAAGTTAATATTAATACATATAATAATAATAATAATAATAATAATAATAATAATAATAATAATAATAATAATAATAATAAAACTGGCCCAAAGGGAATACAAAACAGGCACGATCAAGTGGGGAGGGCAGTACACTGGAAATTATGCAAACAACTCCATTTTGAACGCACGGACAAATGGTACAAGCATAAGCTCGCAACATTACTCGAAAATTAAAACCACAAATCCTATGGAACATGGACATACAGACAGACAAACGCATCCACGTAAGAAGACAGGATGTCGTGATAATTTACAAGAAAGAAAATTCCTGTCAAGTCGTAGGCTTTGCTGTCCCAGCTGACCACATGGTGAGTATGAAAGAAAAGGAGAAACGAAGCAAATACACAGAGTTTGCTACAGAGTTAAAAGGGATTTGGAAGATGAAGAAAATCAAAATAATACCTATAATAGTAGGAGCACTAGGAACAATTCTGAAAACCTTTGAGAAAAGAATGTGAGAAATTGAAATAAGAGTAATGGGTGCAAAGACACAAGTAACGATAATGACAACGGCTGAAATATTAAGAAAAACCCTTGAATGCAGAAACTAATACACATGAATCACATGCGTAAGCCAAACAAACTGCTGCAGAGGCAAACAAGTTCTATATCCCCGTCACCCATCCCCTCCCATTGGACCATCGCTGTTTCACCACTCCAAAAACGTGTGATACCAAATAACCGAGAAGGGTCAAGGAGAGAGGAAAAACCGAGGAGGGAGTTCTGACCAGGCCTCCAATCCGAAAAAAAGAGACTAAGAGAAATCTGAATCGACGGAAAGATTGAGATTACCCAACGAACAGTAAAGCTGAAAACAACTTAAATTTTAAGGAGAACCCATGAGTGCAGAAACTGGTCAACGTATTCTTACTTGATATACAAACTGCAAGAGAAATGAAAAAAAAGGCGCAACAAAGAGAACTAGTACACTAAAAGTGAAAAGTGTCTATTCCTCTTTGCACTCCCACCTTTCCTTACCCTATGCCTCCTCCTATTCATTTTCCCTATCAAAATAACTGGGGTCAGCACAATTAGCACCGCACTAAATAGCTGGAAAGTTAGGATGCAAAGAACGAGGAAAGAAAGCACTAACCAGACTGCTAGTGAATGAATGAAAAGAGGACAGAGACCTTTCCCACTCAAATTCCAGTGAGGAGTCAATGGTTGCTACTAACGAGAAATCAATGAAATAGTGGGTTAATAATAATAATAATAATAATAATAATAATAATAATAATAATATGTTTGTGTGTTTATATTTTAGTGACATCTATATTTGAATTTTAACGGACATATTTTTCCAGAAAGAATATTAAATGCTTCATATCTTTTAAAAAATTTTTAACGGCCATATGACGTAATTATAAATCTCTCGATTTAACAACACATGTCCCTCCATTTTTTACTTTCCAGGTGTGTGTGCGTGTGTGCATGCGTTTGTTATTTATAGTGAATACATAACTCATATTTACGAGTATGTATCAGAACAAAAATATATATTGATTTCATAAAATCCTCATTAGATTCAACAGTATTGCCACTTTGGTGTAGGGGGCTACATTCAGGGGAAACATCTACTGGGGTACTATGTAGGGATTTGGGCAGCAAGATATTTGTTCACGTTGCACTTGAACTTATGCATGTCAGTATAGTTGGGGAAGCAGTGACCTGGAATGGAATTCCAAAGTGTAGCAGTTCTGGGGAAGAAACTACTGGAGTAGAAAGATCTTTTACATCTAGGGATCTCTACAGTGTGGGGGTGGGATTTTGCAGCTTGTCGGGTCTGTCGAGGGTGTTCACATCATGGGGGCACAAGTGCTTGCAGTTCATCAGAGCATTCACCATTAAAATACTTGTAGAACAGGCAGAGGGATGCAACGTTTCGACGATGGGACAGAGGCTGAAGCTTAGATACCAGTTTAGGGCCTATCAGATTTGCGACTCTCTTTTGAACCCTATATATATATATATATATATATTATTGTGTGTATATGTATATATATATGGTTTTCATTTATTTATTATATTTTAGTTTATTATTTTTTAAACAATAATCTATGGGCGTGCATGTTTCGCGAAGAGGAGTAGGACCCCAAAACAAGAATGTCCGAAGATTACTGTTTAAAATAAATAAATAAATAAATGAATATTATTTGCTCACATCCAAATAAAAATATGGTGATTTTCTAAGAAACAAGAAAAAAAAATCAGCAACAAATATACAACAGATATATATATATATATATATATATATATATATATATATATATATATATATATATATATATATATATATATATATATATAAAGCAGGCTCCCTCAGCCTTGGACAGACTATGGATACCCACGAATGGTTGCTTGCGCGTGCAATCTTTTGTGGCAGGTGGTACACATTCTTCAACAACACCTTTCCTGAGATGACATTGTTAAATACCAGTGGCAAGTGAAGTACAGGACGACTGGAAAAAATGCCGAGATAAGCAGAGAGCGCATACAGCGCCTAGAATTTCCAGATGATCACTATCTGATATATCTATTTATATATATATATATATATATAAGTAGGTTGTAGTTTGCTTGAAGCATTGTTGAAGAAAATTATAAGGTAAAATTAAAAGCCAAGAACAATGCGAGATTTTTTTTTAATATAGAGTAAAATTAAATGCAAACAAAAGAAATAAAGTTCTTTTTTTTGTTGTTTGTTTTTTCTTTTTCACACAAATTTTAACTCTAAACAACAGTAATTTTTTTTTCTGTTGTATTCAATGGTGATATATCACCATTGAATACAACAGAAAAAAAAATTACTGTTGTTTAGAGTTAAAATTTGTGTGAAAAAGAAAAAACAAACAACAAAAAAAGAACTTTATTTCTTTTGTTTGCATTTAATTTTACTCTATATAAAAAAAAATCTCGCATTGTTCTTGGCTTTTAATTTTACCTTATAATATATATATATATATATATATATATATATATATATAAAAGCGAAAATGTGTGTATGTATGTATGTATGTGTGTGTGTTTGTGTGTTTGTGTGTCCGCTAAAAACGTTCGACAGGCACAATGAAAATTTACAAACTCGGTATCATATTGAAGCTCCATCCTTCACCCGAAAAATATCGAAAAATTGGCCAAAAAAGTTAAGTTTTTTACCCCGAAATCGACAATTTTCGACAGGAGGGTGTCAACAAAAACAGTCCTCTCGTGACGACAACCGGTGCTACGCCTGCGTCAGATGACGTCATGACCTGATTTACTTTAAATACTGACTATATTTTATGTACGTCGTGTTAGCTCAGTTGGTTAGCGCGTTGATTCATTATCTAAACGTTTTGGGTTGAATCGTGATGTGAGGTCTTTTTTTCGATATTTTTAAATTTAAATATTGAACCAGTGTTATTTAAGCGATTTTTCACGTAACGTATGTTTTACTGGGGTTTTTATTTTTTTTTACTTCGCTTATCCACTCCCGACCACACACCGAAAAACACCCGGGTACCCACCGATTTTTTAAATTTTAATATCGAAACAGGCTTATTTAAGCCATTTTTCACGTGCGTGTGCGTGTTTTTTTTTTGTTTTAACATTCGTTTTTCTATTTTCTTTTTTATTTTTTCGATTTTTACATTTAACATCGTTCGTTTGCCTTACGTTAGTGTTTTTGTGGGTTTTATTCGATGTTTTGATTACCCCCCCCCGCTTAAGTTTAACGTTTGTTTTTATGTTTTTTTTTTACTTCCCTTATAATAAACAAACCTGGTCATTGACATCATTTACTGAATAGCTGTTGCTTACGTCGTCGTCGTACGCGTCATAACGCTCTACAACTTCCGTGCGGGCACCTGTCAATTTGGTTCTTACTTAATAAATTCAAACATCTTTCAGTAACTCATTCTCGCTGGCCGAACAATTCATGTTTTTTTCACATTTTATTTTCAAACTTCGCCTCAGGGCTTCGGGTTCGATCCTAGCCCCCCCCCCCCGGTTTCGGTTTTATTTAACAGCACACACACCTCCAAACACCCGGGCAACGCCGGGTACCCCCGCTAGTATATATATAAAAGTGAAAGTGTCTCTGTGTGTGTTTGTGTACATTTCCCTACGCAATAACTCTGTCAATTTTAAGCCTACAAATTCGAAATTTGATATACAGGGTACTGACATTTGGGAAAATCGATGTGATTGGTTTAGGACAGAAATTTGGCGATTAAGGGGTAAAAGTTCAACGATTTTACCTTTAAGAAATCTACCAAACTCCTCCTACAATTTTGAGTCTAAACACGTGAAATTTTAGATATAAGTTCCTGGTACATGGATCTAACTTAATTACTTTATTTAAGCCCTAAACAATAAAGTTTAAGGGGTCATAATCGGGGTCAAAGTTTTAAAAAATTGACTTTTTTTTTGGTTTTGCTCAGCATACATCTCAAAACGTCCCGGCAACACCGGGCACCCATGCTAGTATATCTATAAAAGTGAACATGTCTATGTTCTGTGTGTCTGTCTGTATGTTTGTGTGTCTGTATACATTTTCCTTCGCAATAATTCTGTCAATATTCAGTCTACAGCCTCGACATTTGATATACAGGGTACTGAGATTTGGGAAAATCTATGGGACTAGTTTTCGGCCAGGATGTTAAGGGCTAAAAATTTAAAAATTTGACCTTTGAGAGCTCTAAAAGACTCCTCCCACAATTTGGAGTCTAAACACTTGAAATTTTAGATATAGGTTCCTTGGACATGGATCTAACTTAATAACTCAATTTGAGCCAAAAACAATAAATATTAAGGGGTCATAATAGGGGTCAAAGTTTAAAAAATTGACCGTTTTTGTGTTTTTTTGTGGGGTTTTTTTCTCAGCATACAATTCCGAACATCCGGGCACGCCGGGCAACCATGCTAGTATATATATATATATATATATATATATATATATATATATATATATATATATATATATATATATATATATATTATTTTTTAAATATTTGTCTATGGATAATTATATTTTACAAATAATATACATATATACCGCTCCCCATGTGGAGCTTACCAAATTGGTTAAAGGGATAATTATTCCCAAGTCGCATTTAGGTAAAAATGCAGTTTCGTAAATAATTGAATTTATTCAGAACACATCGCTAAAACCCAAACAAAACAACATCTATACACACACACACACACACACACACATATATATATATATATATATATATATATATATATATATACATATGTGTGTGTATGTATATATACATACGCGATTATACCGTATATATATATATACATGTATATACATATTATGCCGTATATGTGTACATATATATATATATATATATATATATATATATATATACGCGATTCTGCCGTATATATATGTATATATATATATATATATATATATATATATATATATGATAGTGAAAGTGTCTATGTGTGGATGTATGTGTGTGTGTGTGTGTGTGTGTGGTTGTCTGTGTACATTTCTATACGCAATAACACTGTCAATTATAAATTTACAGACTCGAAATTTAATATAACAGGTACTGAGATTTGGGAAAACCGATGTGACCGGATTTCGGCCAGAAATTTGGCGATTAAGGCGTCAAAGTTCAACGATTTGACTTTTAATTACTCTACCAAACTCCTCCAACAATTTACTAACTTGATTTGAGCTCAAAACAATAAATGTTTAGGGGTCATAATAGGGATCAAATTAAAAACACATTGACCGTTTTTTTTGTTTTTTTTTTGTGCTCAGCATACACCTCCAAACACACGGGCAACGCTAGACCGAAATGCTAGTATATATATATATATATATATATATATATATATATATATATATATATATATATATATATATGTAAAACTGGTAACTAGTAAAAACCCGAAGAGAGTGCTCAATACTATTGAAGAGCAAATATGTGTTTCATTTTTTTTTTATTACCGTTGTATCTGTTTGGTTACATATGTTTCGGATGCTAGACCGTGTTTACGATCTAACAGCCTCGTCAGACCTTACAGAACTGGTTGGTTAGTATTAGGAAGAATTGTTTTTAGGAGGAATACGGAAAAAGGGGTAAGAAAAAGAAGAAAGGAGAGGGGATTTTATGGTAGGAGATAATAGAGAAGGAAGGCGGGTAATGACAATATTTCAGTTTTTAAAGTTAAAATATATTATGTTATATTGTGTGTGGGGGAGTAGCAGATTCAGGTAGGCTTGGGTAGAGATATGTGGAAAAAGGAAGGGGGAGAGGGGATGGTAAAGAGAAAAGAGAGGGCGTAATGAGAGGAGGGGGGAAATAGGAGTTTCAATTTTTGGGTTTGAAAATTTTGACAACTTTTTTCCCTTGTTCGATAAGGTATATTAATTAGATGAGAGGGAGAGAGAGAGGGACAGAGAGATAGATGGGAGGAAAGGGAGGGAGAGGGGGAAGGGAAGGGGGTTAGTGCAGTTGTCATTTTTGGCATTTACAGAGTTACATTTACGGGTTTCGTGGTCGTTGTTCATTTCATAGTGGGTTGTTTTTAAAAAGTTAAGAGTTAATTCAGACGTTGACGCACGCATAAAAGCCTATAATACATATAACAACATAATTATCAAAGTATACTTATGCAAATAGATATGAAAAATATTTGCTAAAGTGTGTGCCATATTTCCATGGTGTACAGGCGCGAACGCAGACCCCACAATTTTATTATACCATCCCTTTTTAAGTTAAAGCATACATATCAAAGTAGTCTAATGTACATCTGTATCAAAAACCCTTGTAAACGTTTTTTTTGTTCATTTTTTATTTCCATACTTGAGAGCAAGGCGCGAACGCAGACTCCACAATTTTTATGAACCACCGTTCTGCCAGATCCAGCATACCCATTCCTGATCCTCGGTACATCTATTATTATATGTAATCAGTTTTTTTTTAATAGTCAACCATATAGGAGTCTATTCGCGACCAGACACAGAGAGAGAGAGAGAGAGAGAGAGAGAGAGAGGGAGAGAGAGACGTTCTGCTTTATATTATAATATATATATATATATATATATATATATATATATATATATATATGGTATAAATGTAATTATTACTAATAGGATAAGCGATAGATAACTCTTATAATTATTATTACTAATGAAATAAAACATGAATATTTATTATTTTATATTTATTACTAATGGAACAAAATAACTGTTCACTTTATTAATACCAATCAGATAAAATATAAATATAATTGTTATTTTATGATTATTTCTAATGGGATAAAAATAACTATTATTATATTATTATATTATTATATATTACTTATTATTGTTATATTATTATATATATTTCTTATGGGTACAGGTAGTATTAACTAATTATTACTAATTTAATAAAAGATAAATAATAATAATAAGTATTATTATCATTATTATTATTAATATTATTATTGTTATTTTCATTATTATTATTATTAATGGAATATAAGAAAAATAATGATTATTTTTATTATTCATAGAATTAAAAAATAAATAATCATAACAGTTATTATTAAGTGAATAAAAGATGAATTAATATTTTTATCATCATTATTATTACTAATAAGTTAAACGATAAATATATATTATTTTATAATTATTACTAATGTAATAAAAGATAACTAGCTGATATAATTATTATTACTAATACAATAAGATATTTAAAAAAACTTATTTTTTATAATTATTAGTAGTAGAAATAAAGATAAATAACTTTTATTTTATAATAATTAATTATAATAACTAATAGAATCAAAGATGAATAACTACTGTTATTACTATTTTTAATGGAATAGAAAATAAATTGCGTTAATTTTATAATTATTAATGGGATTAAAATATAAAACTATTAATGGTATAACGAAATACATATATATATGACTTAATTAGAAAATTCAAGCTCCCTATTATCCTATATATGATATAATTTACATATGATAATTATTTAATGACATAATAATTAGTACTAATGGAATAAAAGAAAAATAACTATTATTATTATTATTATTACTTTTATTATTATTATTATTATTACTATTATTAATAATAATAATAATAATGATAATAGAATTAAGAGGAAATAATAATTATTGATAAAAATAAAATTATTATTATTATTATTATTATTATCATCATCATCATCATCACTACTGCAATAAAGTTAGGGTAATCTGCTTAAGTAACATACCGTGTAATTAAAGTGCTTCAGTATGGTCTGAAGTTTCTAAAATGTTGGGATTTTCATGTTTGAAAACAATTGATAGTTCACTTCTAATATTCAGTGGTTTTTCTCAATCTTTAAAGTTAGGGATAAAAGAATTTCATGCAGACAAAGAAAGCAAGAAGAATATAAGGATTTACTAGTATTGGACTTTTTGAGAATTTCCCATTTTATGGTAAGTGTAAGATTATTTTGGATTAGGCTTAAGTAGTGGTTAGTCAGGGAAGTTTGTTCGGGTGTTTAGGTGTTATAATACACGGACTGCATATATATATATATATATATATATATATATATATATATATATATATATATATATATACATAAAATATAGTCTGTTTATAATACATTATAATAATATATTGTTGGTTACATATGTGCATACATGTTTCAGTTGAATCCTAATTCAAGAGGACGAGTTCATCAGACTCAAAAATGTGACGATATTGAAACCCGTTTTATGACTTTTATTAATTGGTCTTCTTGAATAAGGATTCCACTGAAAATGTATGTAACAAATAATGTTTGTTTAATAAACAGACGATATACCAGTTCTGTCTCCGTTGAGAATTCTTTAATGATTAGACGGGTTCTGTTGAATTTACTTCTAGAAAACCAATCTACACAATCATTACACACACACACATGCACACACACACACACACATATATATATATGAAATAACATTTTACTTAATATATATATATGCATTATATATGTATACGCAATGCAATTTGACTGTATATATATATGTATATATATATATATATATATATATATATTTCATGATTTTCTTGGGGGTACAAGACTTTATTAAGGCAATCATGAATGGAAGACGTATTCGGAATTCATTTTATATTTAAAAAAAAAAAAGACTGAAGAGAAAAGGAAAATAGATAGCGATTAAAAAATAAAAGTAGGGAAATAGAAAGAAGAAAAAATCAAAACGAGTCAATTGACATGTTTCGCCCTCACGCATCAAAATTGAAATCGAGGGATTTATGTTTTTTAGTAATTTGTTGCCTTTAATGATAAAATCTAAAAAAGAGACGGGAGCGATGTATACTTAAATAAGGGGGTGGTCACCAACAATGTGTATTTCTTAACATTATTTTATTATTCCGTGTCTTGGTTTTTCATTGAGAATTATGTTTAGATCATTGTAATAATGTTTTTAAATCATTCAAATCGTTTTAACGCGTTTCAGACGTTCTGTGAAGCGTCCTCAAATATATATATATATATGTGTGTGTGTGTGTGTGTGTGTGTGTGTGTGTGTGTGTGTGTGTATATGGAATTATATAGTTATATATATATATAACCGTTTTACCGTATAAATATATATATTATATATATATATATATATATATATATATATATATATATAGAGAGAGAGAGGGGGGGAGAGAGAGCAAGTTTATGCGGTTATTGCAGGTGATTGAATGACTTACTGATTAAATGGTTTTCTAACGAATGATATTTTTTGTATAGTTTTAAAGGTTAAAAACTTCCAAGACTATATATACAATATCATCTTAATGAGTTTTCTAATAGTGCTCGAGTAAGACTGCCTGCGTACTTTGTCAACGACGATTGCTACAAAACTGAACTGGCACATAATCATTGCGATTAGAGATTGATAAGCTGTCTGTAGTGGAAACAATTTTCTAATGTGTTCACCATCTTCCATTTTGACTATCTTACACGTCTTTTCGAACCACATTTATTTCCATTTCTATCAATCCTCTTCTACCCCCGTTTATGTAGCGTCCTTTTCTTTGTATAAATCGGACGCGCTTTTCCTGTTCTGTACATCTCAATGTAATTGTCAGATTAATCTCGTACTATTCTCGATGCAAATACCGCGTTTATCCAGTCCGCCATCTTGGTTCCCGTTTTACTTTCTATTCTGTTAAAACTGATCTTCTTACTTTGGCTTTAACTTGGCAAGCAGCTCGCATTGCATTTTTACTATAATAGATTTAAAATGGCATTTCTTTTCCTGATTTTTATGTATACTTTTCATTGCCTTATTTTGGTGAATGGTTTGTCTACCCACATGATTGTCATGGTTCGAGAATTTTTTTGTTACTTCAGTGCAACGTTCCATAAATAAAAACGCTTTTCCTGCTATTACACTTGATCTATATATGAGAAACATAGATATCCGAGTGTCCAATTAATGTTCTACTCTACCTGTCAAATGTTGAGTTAGTATAGAATTCAATCGCTAATTATGTTATACTATATTTCTTTTGGTCTTAGCGGATTCCAAAACAGAAATTAATTTAGTCTGGTGGAGTATCCATCTAAATGCTACCACTTAAGGTAACATTAGTAGGGGATATCACATCATTTCTCGTGTGCACCTGTTTCTAGGAAACTGGTTTTTATACTGGTGCCTGTCTGAAAGCAGGATTATGTAATATATTTTTATAAAACTTGACATAAAACGAGTGTAAACCTTCATGATAATATATTGATTTTTATCTCATAAAGAGGACCTAAAGGATGTGTTGTGTTCTGGGACTTATCTATAGATGGTATAAACCGCCTATATATACATATATATATATATATATATATATATATATATGATTACTTCATTTAATCATATGTATATATATATACATATATATATGATTACTTCATTTAATCACATAAATTAATATACGAAAGTATAATTTTATGCGTAAACTTTAAGTATTTACTTCAACAGTGCTCAATGCATAGGTAGAGCTAGGTAATAAGTTATAAAAATATATATGACAATTAAGCTACACAGGATATTCCGCATTTTATCCCGGCGTACTGTAGAAGATATATATATATATATATATATATATAGTCATCCACATACAGTACTGTTTCGCTGTTTCACAGCTCATCAGTGCGGCTAAACAGGCAACCACCTCAAGCCAGGAGTGAAACCCGACTGTTTGTATGTATATATATATATATATATATATACATGTATATATATATGTATATATGTATATATATATATGTATATATATATATATATATATATGTATATATATATATATATATATATATATATACAATTTATTGCATTTTCTTTTTTTTCTTTTTCATTTCTGACCGTTTTTCCCCGTCGCCATTTCTTGCGTCTTTTCATGCAGAAAGATGATGCAAGAAAAGCGTTTTCTGAGTTTTCGTCAAAGCTTTGTTTTGAAAGAATAGACTTAGGAGAGAAATACCAAAGTTTTCCTAGCTACCTCTTTACTATTTAACGTTCTAGCTTAAGAAATGGGTGACGCACGCTGACAGACATTGAAGTAATATTCGCCTTAGATTATTATACATTAAATCCCTCGTCTTGTCAGCATGTCTTTCCGAGGAAGACTGACGGAAAACCTTACATTTCTTGCGTTCGAAAAACGTAACGTCATTTGTCATTCGTCATCGTTCGACGTTGTTTTGTCTATAAATTGGTACCTCTGCTCCTCCCCGTCTCAATTTTTATAACTTGTCACTGGGAATGATTTTGTTTTCATATTAAGGCCCACCTGACGTGCACTCTGTCTGAAAGTTGTAATGGAAACTCTTAAGAGAATGACAGAGCCTCGAGTGTTATTTTCGGCAACATTTTATTCCAGAATGATTTTTCCCTTTTTGGAAAGTTGCAACGCTGATTCTGGCTTTCACCATTTCTGATCCTCTATACCTGAAACCATTTTTATCTCCACATACTATGTGTCCTTCTCTCGACTTTACTTGCTCTGCTTGTAGACATATATGTACTTATTTCTTTGTGTTTCCTCACTCGACCACACAAAGATCCAGCACGTGATCTTCAGTCACGGTTTTTTTTTGTTTTTTTTTGCTAAATTTATTGTTTTTATTCCTAGATTTGAAAATTCACTCTGCTTATGTCCACGACATTCTTTCCTTGTTATTATATATTTCACATAGTTCTTTATTTGTTTATTGTTTCTAAGTTAACCAAAATATTTTAGTAAACATTTCTTTATTTCAATAACATTCTCTCTGCATATCTTTAACTACATAACAGTTAACAAAATAATATTAATGTTCATTATCTAAAATTTTACTTTTAATAATAATAGTTATCTTTATCGAAGGTACTTGATGTTGCTCTGACATAATCCAACAATTTGTCAAAATCTGTACTAGCTAACTTAATCGCTACTGACGTCGGTTCCCGATTATGTAACATTCTGCAAAGTAAATTAAGATCTTTTAAATAGCTGTACTTTACAGGAAGAATGAGATAGTATTGTCGGCGTGCCTTGTTTTCCTGAAGAGAAAACTCATTTCAATCTCTTCTCATATACATATTGGTGGCTTCAGGATGTTCAAATTAGAACAGCTCAATTAACCCACAATGATCAGTGTTGGTGATCATTCAGGAATGCTCTTTCTTGGCGTTTTTATTAGTTCTATCGGTTTAAAACTGCTTGAGTTCGAATGATTGTAATTCACGTTAGTGTTTTTCAATCTTTGACTTTTTTCAAACTTATTCCTGATTGCGTTTTTTTTTATTTTGCTTGATAAAAACAGTCACATTAATGGTATCAGAGTAAAGTGCACTTAATGGAAGTTACGCATAAAATATCCTTTTTTTCTTTTTTTTTGTGCCTTCCATTTGCTTAGCCCTAGCCGGCTAAACTTTAATATATAACTACTTCATTTATTCACATAAATTAATATACGAAAGTATAAATTTATGCGTAAACTTTAAGTATTTACTTCAAAAGTGCTCAATACGTAGGTAGAGCTAGTTAGTAAGTTATAAAATGTATATGGCGATGAAGCTACACTGACTATTCAACGTTTTATCCACTCTAGGACTCTTCAGGCTTATGCGCGAATTCTGTGGTTGTTTGTCGTTTTTATATGCGCATCTTCTATTGAGATTTTAGTTTGATTGGCTAACTAAAAACTAAAATCTCAATAGAAGATGCGCATTTAAAACCGACAAACAACCACAGAATTCCCGCATAAGCCTGAAGAGTCCTAGAGTGAATGAAACGCGGAATATTCAGTCTAGCTTAATCGCCATATGCATTTTATAACTTACTATATATATATATATATATATATATATATATATATATATATATATATAAATCTATCCTGCTATTATATATTATTTTTATTGGAATCCGTTGAGATTAGTAATTTGCATATGTATTTATTTATTTGCAAACTATGATCCTCTTATTCATAGTTTTTGTTGTTTCGCAACGTTTCGGCCAACTATTACTCTGAGCTTCTTCAGGTTGTTAACCGCGACAGGATAGGAATTCTAAGCCTCTTAACGATATCTTCAGTGATTACTGTCTTCCATATTTGTTGTTGGCTCACCAGGTTTTTGCCAACTAATCATCTTACCTGCTTTGGGTATTTTCAGACAAAATGCTTACCTGGAGCCGTAGGAATTCAACACTTCTATCCACTGCACTAAGGGCACCGTTGGTTGGATTCTGTAGTCTTATATAATCAATCACAGCTCGAGAAGGCCAGAGGAATAGTTGGCCAAACTGATCGTGAAACAAAAACAAAAATTATGAAGATGATGATAGCAGTCCGTAAATAAGAAAATTATAAACAAATTACGCATCTCAAAGGATTCCAACAAAAAATAATATCGACCCGACGATGGAATACATAATAAGAACGAAAACTCTCGCTATGTCCATCTCTTTCTCTGTCTCTTTGTACTTTTCTCGCACACGCATGCGCATTTGTGTTCTACTCTTTTAGAATGTATCTTTGTTTTAAACCACTTCCTTAAAAACACGTCGAGGTTATTTTTGCCTCAGTAATGAAAAGCCAACCAGTGTTTTCACCGACGCTGATTATGGCCACGGTGTCTGCAACAAGGAGTACAGCGAGCGGGTTATAAACAATTTATTCACACGTTGGAAACGCGTAATATAATATTTGAAACATTTTCGAATAATTCCTTGTCTCTAAACGTTACATTCAAATTAATCAACAAAAATAAATGGCAGCTTTCTAAAGATACAAGAAGTGTTATTAGAGTTTCTCTAAATGCAACATTGCACAAATGTTCAAAATGTGTGTGCACCTTATTGTAAAACCGTGTACACACACACACACACAAAAATATATAATGGACTCTTCCATCGGATTCGACGCATGAGCTTCCGCCACAACAGGTAAGTAGGTCAGAAATCCACACAGATGATTTGTTTATAGTGGTGAAGGCTTTGTGTAAACCAACACTCTTTTTGGTATTACTGCTAACCTTTTTCGGTGCAGATGACTGTCACAGGACAGAGTATACAATAGACCGCAGGTTTTATCATCAGAGTTTCTTTCTCCTAGATGCATGTCTTTACGAGGACTGCGGGTGCATCTTTCCCAGTGGATTAATGCGCGCCCAGAGACCAATCTGGAAATTTCTATCACTCGACGAGGTACATACAGCGCCTAGCTTTCCCAAATAGTCCCCCATCTGGAAATGGCCAAGCTCAGTGTTGCTTAACTTCGATGATCTAGCGAGATCAGTGTATCAATATATATATATATATGTGTGTGTGTGTGTGTGTGTGTGTGTTTGTGTGTGTGTGTGTGTGAAATTAATTGTCCTTTTCATGCTAAAATAAGCTATAATTCAGATTGTTCATAAAATTCGATGTGTAATTATAAGTTTTTCATCAAGAAATGCCATATTTTTATCAGAAACACACTGATTATTTCGCTTATCTGTTTCGGGGATTTGCAGAAAGTTTTCCAACAATAATTTGAAGAGCATCGTTTTTTCACGCTGCTGCAAAGAGTCTATCAAACTTAGCTTCAACATTTGTAATTAATATCAATAAAGACAAGATTATTGCACTCTGTGGGAATCAAGATTTACGCACAGGTGGAATAGAACTTCAGGGACTCGTGCTTATATATATATATATATATATATATATATATATATATATATATATGTGTGTGTGTGTGTGTGTGTGTGTGTGTGTGTGTGTGTGTGTGCGTGTGTGTGTGTGTGTGTGTGTACATTTTATGCACGGAATAATATTTAATAATATATATCTGGAGTACGTTAAAAATATAAATATGCATTAAAGCTATACAGACATTTCCGCATTTCATTCTCCTTAAGATCCTCAGGCTATTGCCATATATATTTTATAAACTGACTAAAACCCAACTTACGTATAGAAGACTGTCGAAGTAAATACTAAAAACAGATGCATGAAATTTTCTGTAGATACAAAAAATGATATATATATATATATGCATATTATATATATGTATATATATAATATGTATATATATAATATGTGTATATATATAATATGTATATATATATAATATGTATATATATATATATATATATATATATATATATTATATATATTGTTTTAACAAAATCAAGACATCAAGGAATAGATTGATAGCAACAAATAGTGTATTTCATCGTTAGTTACATTTATTTCAAGACTATTCGGACAAATTCAAACCCTATATCGTTTGAACATTTTCACAAGAACAGCCTTTCATCAAACATTTTACAATGAACAATATGAAATCCATTCCTCTTATAAGGAAAAATATGAGAAAATATTTTTCCAACATCTCATCCTTCCAAAGTTTTTTAAAGATCTGTAAAATTAAATTTTTATATTAAAGCCAAATCACATGTATTGAATATATTAATTTTGTAATTTAAAAAAAGACGCATTGCTGCTAAATTTTGTTGTTTGAAGTTAATTTTTTAACTGATTTCTTTGTAATTTTCAATTTTGAATAACCTACGTCACTTCCGTTATTGACATCACAATAAAAAATAATAATTCGTACATTTAATTAATATTTCCTGTGTTTTCTTTTCTTTGCAGGTAAGTATCAACCTAATTGGACCTTGTACTGATGATACACCTTCAAGGGATGCTCATATATGAATATTAGAAGTGTTCCAATCGACAAAACTGTATGTATAAATATAAAAATAGTGTTATACAAAAAGTCATACGTAAATATACATACGCACAAAAACTTGGAATATTACTGTATAATATATACATATATATATATATATATATATATATATACATATATATATATAGTTTTTATATATATATATATATATATATATACGGATTCCCGGCGTTGTCCGGTATTAAACGTAACGTTAGATTCCTAATAAAAAATGAAAAGAACAAAGAAACTGAAGCATATAGATGCTAGTATTATGTTGTATTCTTGTAAGTAAAAAATACTCGAGCTGAGATCGAAACCGAAATCTAAAGAGCGTGTAATATACGATTCAGCTTGACATAATTTTCAAAAAGTGTTTTCAAGTCTACTTACTGTTATCAGCATGTGAAAGATTTTCTCATGTGAAGACGTGAAACAAGAAATAGATAAAAGTCCAATAACTTTCACGTACGAATTATTTTTTTTAGTGTTCCTCCTTAGCACCCCGTTTTTTTTTCGGCTGAAAACGGATTAAAAGTTTATCACATGTCTGAAACCCATATACACCAACTTGCAATATATATATGCGGTAGAACTTTTTCAGCCTAGATACTATGCAATTATTCACAATGTAGAAAATATGCATAAAGCGAACTGAGCGTAATAGATAAACGAAACTAATTGTCCATTGAGTAATGAATTATGAAATTCTGTTTTTCAAAGATATATGCAAATCAGTTAATGTTTATGAAGTCTCTCGCATACCTATAACTGAGTATATAAAGAAGTTTGTTTTAATAATCTTTAAATAAATTAAAAATAAATAGGATTTTTATATCAATATCGGAGCAAGAAAAAACACTTATCTTTATAAGCATATAGATTTATTTATAAGCATATACATTTATTTATAAGCATATAGATTTATTTATAAGCATATAGATTTATTTATAAGCATATAGATTTATTTATAAGCATATACATTTATTTATAAGCATATAGATTAATTTATAAGCATATAGATTTATTTATAAGCATATAGATTTATTTAAAGGAATATAGATTTATTTATAAACATATAGATTTATTTATAAGCATATAGATTTATTTATAAGCATATAGATTTATTTATAAGCATATAGATTAATTTATAAGCATATAGATTTATTTATAAGCATATACATTTATTTATAAGCATATAGATTTATTTATAAACATATAGATTTATTTATAAGCATATAGATTTATTTATAAGCATATAGATTAATTTATAAGCATATAGATTTATTTATAAGCATATAGATTTATTTAAAGGAATATAGATTTATTTATAAACATATAGATTTATTTATAAGCATATAGATTTATTTATAAGCATATAGATGTATTTATAAGCATATAGATTTATTTATAAGCATATAGATTTATTTATAAGCATATAGATTAATTTATAAGCATATAGATTTATTTATAAGGATATAGATTTATTTATAAGCATATAGATTTATTTATAAGCATATAGATTTATTTATAAGCATATAGATTTATTTATAAGCATATAGATTAATTTATAAGCATATAGATTTATTTATAAGCATATAGATTTATTTATAAGCATATAGATTTATTTATAAGCATATAGATTAATTTATAAGCATATAGATTAATTTATAAGCATATAGATTTATTTATAAACATATAGATTAAGAAAATAAAATGTTTACAAAAACGCAGTTTCAGTTACTAAGAACACTAACTAAATCAAACATATCACACACTTAGCACCTTTTTAATCCGACCTACTGCTGGAGGATACACGGAGACTAATGATATGTTGACACCTGGAAAACAAAAATCACAAAATCTATTTGAACATGGACGTACAAACAAATAAACTCATCCAAGCAAGGAGACCAGATGTAATAATAGTTATCAAAATAGAAATGTAAAATTGTAGATCGTGCCGTTCCAATAATCCTTCGGAGAAAGACCAAGGAAACTGAAAAATAAAGCAAATACACTCAATTTTCCAGAGAATTAGACCATGAAGAAAACCAATATGAGACTAATAATCGCAGACTACTAGAAACACAGCCGGAAATGTTATAAAAACGAGGGAAACCAACGAAATGGTCTTTGCTACAGCAATAAAACAAAATTACCACATGACTTGAAGAGAACAACATTGCAAGACACTTTATAAACCTCCTTCCTTGTCAAAAGATATTTTTTTATAATTGTGTCAACCGTAGCTGTTACCACACAATATAATCGTAAATGGCACGAGAGATGTTCTGTTTTGTTCTATTAGTTACAATAACAAATGTCCGAATCTCATTAGTTTTTGAAAGAGGCCTAATTTTGAATGTAGATATAATTTCCTTTTTCATTCGAAAAAATCTAAAGGTTTTCCTTTATTTTATCCAAGATTTTGCAATATCACACATAAATTAAAAATTATTATCCGCAGACATAACAATTATAATGTTCATTCTATATCTACCGCCAGTCGAAAGATTTATACATCGGCCAGAATAATATCCCATCATTCCTAACCACCGGCACCCGTGTCAGTCATATTTAAATGTATAATAGATACACAAGTCTCAAAAACGATCTGCCAATGGAAAGAACTCGAAATATTGCTTAATTAAAAATGTTCCTATTTCTCGTAAACTTGAACTGAGCTTTAATAATTTTTTTTTTTTATAAATAAATATTTCTCATCAACAGACATACATCGTATTCACTAATAGTAATTAATCTGGCTTCCATAACTGTACCGCCTGGACTCAAATAACCCCAACTTTAGAATCTTAGATAAAGAGAGAGAGAGAAAATAGAAGAGAATAAAGGGATAAATTGTGGGAGACACCAAGGCTAGAGTTAAACTAATATCATTGCATTTTACTAGCAGCCAGGGAGGTGAAAGTAGACTAATATTTAACGACATAGACTAGCGATGTTTGGAGTTCGACTTAAGTTCCTGCTTTTCCAATCCAGTTGTTGTTTTAGTAAGGATGTTGGTAACCTTCTTATGCTCTCACCCGTAAGAACTCGATGTCTTTCTAGAAAGAATTCTAACTAGAAAATTATTGAGGAAACCAATGCAAACAATAGAATCTAGAGTTCCATACGATATGATGACGACTGTAGAGTAGACATTCTTTGGGTCGTCTTATAACAAAACTATGCCCCCCACGAGAAAAGAAGGATGTAACTCTTGGGAGGATCGTATCATGACAACAAAACAGATACTACGCTACTCCCAAAGAAAAATCTGAGTAGTTAATTCCCGGTAGGATTGTATCTGGAGAAGAGCACGGCTATAACGCTACCTTTTTTGCATATTAAAAGATAGATTATTAGTTTGAAATAGTATAGTATAATGAACTGGCCATTTAGAGATAGGAAAAGTATAGTTTCGACTTTCGATATGCACGTAATAATATAGTTTTTCTTCTACCCAGACAGATACCAAATCTCTATTCGTAATAGAAATACTAGGGTAAACTTAATTTAACATTAATATAGATTTATAGAATAGTTTCGCGTTCAGACGTAGAAGTGATAGTATAGTCTAGCTTAGGCCATCTATCAAATCTCCAAATCGCAACAGATGATCTTTAATACAAGCCATGTTAAAATAAATGAATACCTTATTAAATGGCAAGTATTTTCAAACGATTTTCAAGGTCGTTTGAAAGTTAATTGTTGATTTTAGGAAAAGCAAAAAATATTGGACAATGTCTTGGGGTTCAATTGAGTTTATCTAATTGGAGTTTAACTTCTTGCTATAAATAGCAATCCAAAAATCATGTATTCTCAAAGCTTGACTAAAAAGCATTGCATAATTGGCAAATGCACTCGAAATAGAACACGAAGAAAGAAATATATTATTTATAAATCTTAAAATAATCCACATAGGTGAATAGAAACGATACAAGATTTGAGTTCAATTTCAGAAAATGTCGGAAATATATGAAGGGGTTTAAGTTTCAACTATAAAATCCCATAAACTTAATCATTAAATCATTATATTCAATTCAAATATTTATAGTCAGGAACGCCCCTCCTTTTCTAAGAATGCCTATGACCATAGAAAGAGAAGTATATGCTTCAAATATAAAATATGTATTTAAATAATTAGTACTTCTAATGAAGCAGTCAAGTTTTAGCCACACTGAAGACCTGTGATACAGCGAAATTCCCTGCTAATGAATATATATATATATATATATATATGAAAAAGAAATGAAGATTGTATATTTTACAAAGAAATCAAGATTGTAAAATTTACAAGGAATTTCATTGTACGACGGAATACTCCAAAAGGAGTTTCAAAAATGTTATTCCTCTTTTCAAATGAAATAAAGATATTAACAAATCATAGTCGAACTAAGATTTTTCTGATGAGTGTATTAAATGAAACAGCACTTTATGATAGTCATAAAATGCACAAAAAAATCATATGTTCATATCGGTTAAAAGATGTGAAAATTGGAAAAAAAAACGAATATAAGGAAGTCCAGAGTGCATGAAGACTTGATGGTAAATCCAAAAAGCGAAGAAAAGTTGTTTAGTTTATTATAAGTAGTCGTTATTTCAATGTCGGCAAAAAAGACGATGGTACGTTTAGAGCGAAAACAATCCAATTTACCTGCAGAAGAAATCCACTGAAGCTTGAAGGAATTTTGTCTGATAAACTTTTCATTCCTATTTCCTGAATCGACCCGTGTACAGGCGTTGCTCGAGCAAATAATGCCACCCACCTCATCTGTTAGAAAAGAGCAATAAAACTATGGTTGGTAGTGGGAGCTACTTAGGCCCATAAAATAGCGAGCACTGGTCAAAATGAATGTAACGTGGCGAAGTACCGACGCATTTCATATATTTTTATTTATTGAAGTGTTTAGCTTCCAAGTAATAGCGTCTTTTATATGATGATTTTGGCCCAGAACAAATACAGATTATCATAAATAGAAATATGTTGCTGAAATAAATTTTTGGTAAAAAATAAGTTCGTTTAATTTCGATCAATAAACTACCGCATTTGTTTCTTTTTTGGCAAAATAATAAAAACGCAGCTTTTGGGATCTAACCTCTTCAATTTACTCACGAGTTAAAATTCTAAATATATCAATATAAAACTTACGTATTTTTTTCTTTGTCGGCATAATGATAAAAAAATCGCAAATATTCACAATTTAGTCAGTTAACGCCTTCATATTCCCTATAAAGCATTAACGAAGGTAATGTTCAAGGTTTAAAAAAAAGTAAAATTGGTTGTTTCTCACCGCCTTTCACATTTATCTTTATTTGGCAATGACTATAGATTTTCTGGTAATCTGCAAACGAATAACACATGTAAAATTGTCGCTGACAAATAGTTTTGCCATCAGACAAACAAAGCGCGCACGTGCGTTGTTTGTCTGGCCGTAGGATAGCATAACGTTTTTTGGCGACAATTGTACATGCGATAACTAGTATATTAATACCAGAAAACATATCAAATCATCGGCAAATCGCATGGAAAACAGAAAATAATGAACAAATACAGTTCCATTATTTGTTAATTGACTTCTGTTTTTTCTTTGTTTTATTTAAGGAGAAATCTTATTTTAAAAGATGCAAATATTTGAGATCTAAACTATTCAATATATAAATAGATATGAAATGCGATGTTTTTAACAGCACCAGTCTACACGTAGTGTGTTTCATGTTAAAACACTTGAGAAACGGTGATTTTGTTGATTCTTCAACGAAGACGTCGTCCTAGTCGTCGTTGTGATAAAATAATTTACAAATACACTTCCGCATTTTGTTCATTTTTTTTTTTGTTTTTATCAGAGAAATCTTAATGTAAAAGACGCGAATATTTCGAAGCTAGACTCTTCAATATGTAAATCTATATGAAATGCGACGGTTTCAAACATCTAATCAAAATGGAAGAACTTTGACGAGGGAGCATTTGTTATTGCTGAATCGGAATTAGGAATAATTAGGTTAGGTCTAAGTATCTATTAGCCATTTACAGTTGGTGTAATCAATAGAATCTGTAGATGTAGAACTGGAAGCAGTGGTAGTACTTAATATTTAGAGAGAAAAATAAGTACACATTCCTCTAGAGATGTTGCGATTGTGATGGTATTGCTCGTAAGAGGCAATGAAATATTATATTATCGCGACTGAAAATGTCTTAAATATTGTTTGAAAGCTACATACTTTGTGGACCAGACGCGTACGCAGATCCCACAATTTTAATAAATCATCATTATGCCTGATCAAACATACCCATTCCTGTGTCTCGATACATCTTCTATCATTATATGTGCAGTTTTCTATATTAGTCAACCATATAGGAGCCTATTCGTGTCCAAACACACACAGTCGTTCAGCTTTATATTATACTAGCAAAAGTACCCGTCGTTAACTGGGTTCTAAAACAGCCTACAGAAAATGGACTCTGATTTATGAAAGTATGGTAGGTTATGAAAAGGAAGGCTTGTAAAGAGATAGCTTCGAATTTGGGGGTATCAAAACCAAAGCAAATATGATGAAAGTAAAAATAAACACATAAACATCATAATTTATTATACCATACCTGTTCACACTGAAAAACTTATCCCAATATTCTGTGGATATATATTAAAAGAAACCTTGTTAAACTTTGTGACATATTTCCATTCTATGGAGGTCAGGCGCGAACGAACACCCAATAATTTTATTATACCATATTTCTTCAAACTGAAACATAATTATCAAAGAAGACTACGCAGATAGATATGAAAAGTCTTTATAAAAGTTTGTGCCTATTTCAATTCTATGGATGCCAGGCGCGAACGCAGACCCCGCAATTTTATTATACCATCCTTATTTAAGTTAAAACATACTTATCAAAGTATTCTTATGTACATCTATATCAAAAACACTTGTAAACGTTGTTTTTTTGTTTTGTTTTTTTAATTTATTTCCATACTTTGTGGACCAGGCGCGTATGCAGACCCCACAATTTTGATGATTCATCATTATGCCAGATCAAACATACACATTCCTGTGTCTCGATACATCTTCTATCATTATATTTTATCAGTTTTCTATAATAGTCAACCATATAGGAGCCTATTCGTGACTAGACGCACACACAGACAGACAGACATTCAGCTGTATATATATATATATATATATATATATATATATATATATATATATATATATATATATGTGTGTGTGATAAGTTTATTTTGGAAAACGAAATCCAGCAGAGTGCTTAATTAAAAGGAAAATCCGAAAAATAAGAGCGTATTTATATTTTGTATTTTGTGTGCAGAAAGTTGTTAGATGAGACAAGTCATTGGTAACGTCGGTTTCAAGCCTGATAATTAGGATCGTTTAAGATATCCATATCAAGCTCTCTCAGAGATGAGTATTGGCTGAAGAGAGCTTGATATGGATACCTTAACCGGTCCTAATTATCGGGCTTGAAACCGACGGTACCAATGAATTATATCATCTAACAACTTTCTGACCTGTACACAAAATAATATATATATATATATATATATTAAAAATAATATATATACTATATATATGTATATATATATTTATATATATATATATATATATATATATATATATATATATATATATATATATATATATATATATATATATATATATATATATATATATATATATATATATATATATAATGTTTTTATTTTACAACCACCAGTGTTAAATCAGTCCATTACGATCGTTTCGGCAAACATTTTTCTGTTTGCCTTCTCTGATGGTACAAAGAGTGATTTGGAAAAGAAAAAATTGGGTGGGGTGGGGGCTTACCTCTTGGATTAGGGGAATATATGAAGAAGTAAGTATATATAAATGGGAGGAACCGAAAAGGAGAGAGAAAAATACATGAAATGGAGTGGGTACATGGAAGAAGGAGGGGGAAGTAAAAAAGCATACATGTGTATCTTGGAGACTAGTCAGGGTTAGGGTTAAAAGATAGCTGGTGTGGGGCTAAGTTTCTTAAGTGGGTGACCGTGTCGATAACGCGGGTGTTGGTCGGGGTGGAAAGTGGGCGTTTAGATAGGGTGAACGATGGTTGGGGGGTATTACTTTTGGCTGCATTGTTCAGATTTTTTTTTTGTATTTTAAACAGCCGTCTTACTATATAAAAATGCCTTTTCTTGGCCTTCGGGACAAGATTAAAGTGTAGTATCTGTTCTTCAGATGCTGCACTTCCATTTCTTGTTCTCTTTCGGTGGAGGAGAAATCCTTCACGACTGAGACAATTTTTATTTTTGTACCTTTTCTCCACGTTAAAAAACGACCCTGGTGTCTAACTCTGTCCCGTGGGGAGGCATAGTAAATAGGTACTATATTAATATAAGCACCCTGGGAATTTTGGGTACAGAATTTATAATATGGTGATTGGTTAAATCGAGGGCTGGATAGTTGCATTAGTGTACTTTCAATTGTTTATTTGCGGCGATTACATGCTTTAGGTAAGAGTTAGAATTAAAAGTTAGAGAAATGGAGGGTTATTAATTTGAAGAAATAAGAGGATTTGGGGAGTTAAAGGTTGGGAGGAAGTGGGGATGTTTTGTGTGAGTATGTGGTGTGAGGTGGGGTGAGAAAAAGGAATAGTGTGTTAAAATTAATGCAGACAAAGACTAAATGGGAATATGTTTGTGAAAGCTAATTAAGCTTAAATACTTTCAAGGTTTACACAGTTTAGTATGGCACTATGAATGGTGTGGAGTTTGGTGGTGGTTGCACGGCTGTGCAAGTGATTGAGGAGGGTTATATTAAAGTATGGATAAATATAAAGCGAAATGGTAGGGTGAATGATGTGTTGGTTGATGGTTGTAATTAATTTGTCGTGATCTATAATGGGTCGGGTAGAATATTATGAAATTCGCGCTATCGCTTTGATTCAGTATTCGCTTGTATTTTTGAACTTATATCGAACAAGCACTTGATTATAAGTATACAATGCAAAGTAAATAAGATAATGTATATATTTTATTCGCCCTAATTCGTTACTTTTTGCAGTTAAATACACGGTGTCTTCAATAAGTTTCCAAACTTTTCTTTGAGGGCCTTTAAAATTGTCGTAGACTCTTAAAAATTCATTATGTTATTATACCTTATTAGATAATTGACCCATTTTTATGGTTTCAGATTCAACGGAACAGCTGCAGCAGAAAGTAGAATGCACCTCAGTATGCACCTCACTAAAACCGACCGGTGAATATATATATATATACATATATATATATATATATATATATATATATATAACAATAAATCAATAAATCTTATGGCGATGATGGGATTGTGACGGGAACAGGTGAAGGATGGCACTGATATATATATATATATATATATATATATATATATATATATATATATATATATATATTTAAATAAGGGAGTAGTCACCAATAATGTGTATTTTTTAACATTATTTTATTATTCCGTGTATTGGTTTTTCATTGGGAATTATGTTTGGATCATTGTAATAATGATTTTAAGTCATTGAAATCGTTTACGCGCGTTTCAGACGGTCTGTGATTCGTCCTCGTCAGAAATAATTTTCAAATGTGTAAAAATGGCGATTTTCGTAGTTAATTTGAAGTTTTTCAAAGGGGTGGAGGCTTGTAAGTGTTTATTATTCATTGGTATGCTGAATTTTTATTGCTTTTTTATTTGGCTTGTCCAGGGAGACGTTGACCTGGCTGTAGTCGCTATCTCTTTCTGCTAATGTTTTTTCTTTTCCTTTAGGGTGGGGTGGGGTAGGGTGTGTGTGTGTGTGTGTGTGTGTGTGTGTGTGTGTGTGTGTGTGTGTGTGTGTGTGTGTGTGTGTGTGTGTGTGTGTGTGTGTGTGTGTGTGTGTGCGCGTGTGTGTGCGTGTGTGTGTTTGCTTTTATTCGTTTGGGAATGTGTATATTGTTTTATAGTATTTTGGGGTTATTTGCTTCCTTAGGAAGGCGGCTGTGGTCCGAGGTCGTTACTAATGTGTATGTGTGGGGAGGGGGGACTGGCTCTTCTGAAGTAAGGGTAGGGGTGCTTTCATTCTATTTTGATATTTATTTTTTGGATTCTTGGATGTTAGTATTGTGATTTTTCGTTTTAGTCTTATATTATGTTTGTTTAGAAAGAGGGGTGTATTTAAAATAGGGGATTTTTTTAATGTTTCTATTTATTTGTCTCCCCATGTGGGTACGGCCAGACCCAGGATCGGTTCCTAGTGTGGGGAAGATTTTGTTCCCCAGAGGGGGGGCATTGGAGGGGGTGTAGGTATGGGAGGGGGATGATAGAAGGGATGATAGTCGTTTCAGTCATGAGGGGGTGTAACACTAAAGAGAGGCCACATCAGACCTATAGGGTTGATGTGACGTTTCTTTTGGTTAAAAGTAATTTTTTGTTCCCGGACGATGACCGGGTTGAAGTAATAAAAATTATTATTAATTTTTATTTGTGAATAAATTCTGAGCTAAGTCTGTTGTTGAAATGGCGGCGGCAAGAATGCCTTTGTAGCGAGAGGATAAATTACATTCTAGACTTCAAAAGCGAAAAAGAATGCATAAAATATTTTTGATCTACGATGGCCGGAATCATAGTGGTACAGTAGCCGGAGGGGTGGGGATTTCACACCCGCAATTGACAAAACTATGAGCCAAAGTTGACCTGTGAATTTGACAAGTTGAAAAGTCGGGTTGTTTTTGATCTAAGAGAAACACACGCAGTGACTCGGCATTATGTTTAGAACAAAGAAGAGGAAAAAAATGAATTGTCCGAAATTTCAAAACAATAAAATAACGTATCGAGAATTGTCATTTGGTGAATCAGGTCGAACGAAAGTTATGAAATATGTTTGCTCGGATGGGAAAATGTGTTGTCCGATAAGTTCAAAGCGACAAATGCATTCTTGGTCTTTTGACGTAAACAAAATGTCTGATATAATAAAATGGCCGACAACCAGAACTTAATTCAAAGATAAACTAAAATCTCTTTGAATTATCAAAGCGAAAGGTGAAATCAATAGATAATTTTAAAACAAATAAAATCGCGTGATTTGCTTTAAGTCAAAGGAAAAATAATTTTCCTAGATATGAAAAAATTCCATTAGTAAGCCAGGGAGGAGTTAATTAATACAACGTGTAAGTTGGGCGTTAATAAAGGGAGGAGTCAATCCAATTTTGGAAATGGACCAATGAAAAAGGGCCCCGTCGAAGTATAATCAACCAATGAGAAAAGGCCCCGTCGAATTATAATCAAGCAATTTGATTGGTCGATGACGAACATGGGTGTCGTCATTATTCCATAATTGTATTATAAAAGAAATGAAAAATCAGAGATTAAGTCAGAAGGAAAAGAACCGAGTGAAGAACAGGAAAAGAGTAAGAGTCAAAGAGAGATAAGTCTCGGCAGAATCACCTCTCTCTCTCTCTCTCCCCCTCGCTTGTTGCCTGATAACTCAACGCTTATAACGTGTCGATCACTTAACAAGAATTACGCAAAGTCCGCAATACCGACCAGGTATTTCAACAACAGAAGCTCAGTTGTAGAACTAACTGCTTGCTTGAATTAATTGTCAACTATATGTATATGCTGTAAATACTTCTTTTATGAATTTCCGAAATATATATTATATTAACTAACCTCCGGAGTTTTGTTGCTGATGTGCGTTGATCCGTATATATGTACATTCTTTATTTGCCATTTGTGACACCGTATCCGTCAACGAACACCCAGGATAACTAGACGATCCACGGAGAACATGCCTTGAGGACCGAGCATCCGGGAAGAATCCCCAACGCCTTAACGAAGAACTCACTGGGTGACGCGACGTACTAACGGTTGGCAGACCTGGTTGCCCAGTCGACATATCATAACTGCACCGACCAGGGTGCAGATCATAGCTGGGCCGCGATCAGAGGGTCAAGGACGTGTAAGGTCACGTTCAAAGGTCACCTCCCCTGACTGAGGAGGGAGCGAGGTGTTGGAACAGATATTATACTATGGTTCTAGGTGTCTCCTAGTGTTGTTGGTTTCGAGGTTAAGTAGGGTTGGTATTGTTCAGTGTGTTGTATTAGAGATAGGGGTGTTATGTCTGTGTGTGGTTGTATGCGCGCACGTGTGTGTGTTTTAATGTGTCGGTTCTGATTTATATATATATATATATATATATATATATATATATATATATATATATATATATATATATATATATATTTGATCAATGCAAGTTTCGTATTTATTATTATTTATGTTGGACCCAATATATGGTAATGATTTTAAAAGTTTTTTTTTAAAATGACTCGTGCGCCACCACCGAGAATCAAAATCAACCGAAAACTCTTAGCTTACGATGTACCTTTTCCTTTGACTTTAACGCCTGAGCTATGAAGACATCTTTGCTGCAAGGCTAAAAATTTAAAAAAATGAACCAACAGCTATTACGTTACGCATGCATATTCGTTATGTTGTCGTTGTACTTTCACCTGGCAAATTCCATTTTTTTTATTTTCACACTTTTATATCGATTTTCCCCGGTTAAACTCAAATATAAAGTTTTGCATGGGTTCGAATAGACTATATATGAAGTTTCATGTCTATAAAGTAAAAACAGACAGAGGATTTTGGTAGGCAAACATTTTTAAACAAATATATATGCATATAAATATATAAATATATGTATAGAAATAAGTTTTTGTTTACTATAACCTTCTTTACGTAAATATTACGTAAATCATGTAGAATACCTGCATAAATATTATTAATATATAATTAATATAAATATTATTAATATATGATTAATATAAATGTAATAGTTAAATAAAGATGATCATCCCATAAAAAAAACGAAAAAAATACTAATCGGGAATTAAGCAAAATGAATGCTTACAAGAATATGCAAATTAGCATATTCAATGGTCGTTCCAAATATTATGCCTATATTTTTTACTGAAAACGTGAAACGTTGAAGCGCTACAAAATGGTAGCGGCATTAATTGCATCAGAATTTCTTTGAATACATAAAAAACACCATTCTTAATGCACTCCCGTCGGTCCCTTTTGATTTTTACATCGTAAAATTTTGGAGCTTCATTTGTCAAACACACCTCTAATGCAACTCTGATATTGATAAACGCATCTCCTAACTGTGATAACATCAACTACATTGACTATTTAAACGTTCACGGGCGCCGGTAAATGTTGATAGGTTCATTTTTTTTTTTTGCATGGAAGAATTCAATGACGCATCTCTGCTTCTTTCGAACTTCTATGACAAGAGTTGCTTTCTTAGATTCTCACACTGGCAATATCTGAAAGAAAGATATGAAATATTATTTTTTTTATTGGAATACTTAGAAATGAATAATTTGCATATTTTTATTTTATTTATTTGCGAACTATTATCCTCATCTTCATAGTTTTTGTTGTTTTCACGATGTTTCAGCCAACTACACCTCTGACTGTCGCGGTTAACCACGAAGGTCAGAGAAATAGTTGGCCGAAACGTCACCAAACACTAACTATTAAGATGAAGATAGCAGTCCGAAAATAAATAGAATAAAGAGAGATGAAACTTTCAGAATAAGAAACATTATTTTTGGAAAGTCCGTCGTATATTTTGTGTACATTGTGTGTGTGTATGCGCGTGCGTGTGTGTATGTACGCGCGCGTGTGTGTGTGTGTGCACATATGTATGTATCTGTATATTTTCCCTTTCTACCTAAAATTAATGTTTTCATACCCCACCATTTCGATGTTTGATAAACCTTTAAAACCGTCATCCTGCTATGTTTTTGGATAGGCAGGGGGTTAGATATATTAATCCCGGAAACTTGTCAGTAAAATCTTAATTGCATCGTAGAAAAAATGTGTGTGTGTGTGTGCGTGTGTGTGTGTGTGTTGAGATGTACGTGCGTGTTTGGAAAGTAATGAGGAATAATCTATAAATAAGAATTAATTATGCGAAAATAAATCACAACAAATGTAAGCCGCATGGGGAGAATTGGTTTAATTATGTTTAAATAAGTTGTGTCTTCTTTAGTTTTTCCTCATATTGGTCAGACTGGCAATTTGCTGCAAGAAAAACGGCTCTTTCTAACAATGTCAATTTGTTTTGGTAACGCCCCAATATTTACTTGGTATCTATCCAAACAGATTCATTTCCAATGAACTACCGAACGTCCCGGTATATTGATTAATAAAACAACTATATCCATTTCAATTTTTTCATAATTTTATGTTATAAATGATTGTGTGAATTGGCCAGACACAGCTTATAGGAAAACTTGCGAATATTTCCGTCTGTGGAATACAATTTTCATATTATAGGATTTTTGTCGAGAACTTAATCAGATCTTGTCCATACCATTTATCATTTTTTTTTTTTTTTTGCTATGCTCAGACTGTTTTCTTTTCTCTTGTCCAACTGACAAACTCTAAAAACTTAAATAAGAGATGGTTCTTTATCTAACACCGGACGTAAAATACGCTTAAATATGATATTTTAATTTGTTACAATGTTGTATATATTATTATAGAGTCGTGATTTGAAAAGTAAAAACAAAAATGTTTCGGGTGCCATTTGTTAGAATCGAAACTGTAGCATTCCAGACAGGTGGCATTGTCATTGTACACACGTGACACGCATATGAACTGATTAAAAATTTAAAATTTAAAATAAAATATGATGAATATACAAAAGGTATAACGATTGTTAAATTTTGACTCATTTTTGACTCTTTAAGGTCTATTTTAGCCGGCTAAAGACCTATAGAAAACGGTCCATAAAAATCTAATTATTTGAGGCCCTAACGCGGCTCTTCGACTTTTAGTTTCGGGGGAGAAAGAGTTTTAAAATATGGTGACAGACATAAAGCCTTTATATATCATGTGAGAAAGCACACACTTTTTATATTGTAGTTCCGATGTATTTGAACGAATGAAATATCGCCATATTGCTCTATTTATTACGTTCTCAAGGATGTGTAAAGATCGGAAAGAGTTTAACTGAAATATTATATAGTGAAGTCATTATCATAGTGCTGTTTAATGAAATTTAAAAAGAGGACTCGTGAATTGATTGCGTACTTACATTTCCCTCCTACATACAAAATATATTAGAGTATCAGTCTTGGGGTGGCACCTTTGCAGAGTCTTACGATGGACTATTTCTGATATCATTTCCAGTAAGCGAGTTTTGCTTTCCAGTGAATCTGGACCCAACCCAAGAGTCAGAGGGAGAAAGCCGTAATATTACTCGTCCTTCAGCTGAACGAGAACACCACTCAACTAGCATACGTGTCTGTATTTCTGTTAATACAGTATTCATTTCATTGTTTCCAAGCCTATTATTCCTTTCAACATTTACAACCCATGTATAAGTACTATTAACCTGCAGGATTCATCCCTCTGTATAATATCTAATGGGGTATATATATATATATATATATATATATATATATATATATATATATATATATATATATATATATATATATATATATATGCCCTATTAAAGGATGAAACACTAGTGTCTTTAGGTATTAAATTTTTTTATAGTAATAATTATGTCAGCCTCTTCAAGAACTCGGTTCTTCTTGTTGAGCACTTTAAAGTTGAAATATAATTCCGTCATTCAAGCTCGCATGCGCAGATCATGACGCTATTATCATTAAATCACTATGGACGGACGTCTCGACATTTAAAAATAAATGTTTAAATATTTCTTGCGGTTAAAGTTAATCGTGTGGTTTGTTCCTTGGGATGGCTTCGTGGCAGGGTTCGAATTTCCCGACTAGCAGTAATCGTGACACACTGATTTGATGATTCTCGATAGGATGAAACACTAGTGCCTGTAGGTATTTAAAAATTATATATATATATATATATAAATATATAACAATTTTTAAATATATATATATATATATATATATATATATATATATATATATATATATATATATATATATATATAAGCAGGATTACCCGACCTTGATCGGAGATTGCTTTGATGCCGTTTTTATGCTTATTTTATTCTGTATCTCTGGTAATTCCAATATTTTCTTTTTTTTTTTTTTTTTTTTTGTAATCCTATAATTATTCTCGTATATTGGCATTTTACGAATCAACGTAGCCCCCACATAGTGGATGCAACGCACCAGCAGCAATTCAATTTCTCTGATTTGTATACTTCACTATTTTTCTAATTCAAAACCAACAACTTTGGCGAGGTTTTGAGGGGGCATGATTTCTTGAACCGTATGCGAAAGAAACCACAGTATCAACATCGACTATCTATTCGTTGTAAGAATTTATGTGAATATCTCTGTATAGTTCTACAATTAGTCAACTGTATCGAAAAATTATTTACCTTATGTTGCTGGGCATACTACTTGTGCTTGGTTGGTGGGCTTATGTTTTGTTAAACCGACATATAAGAAACATCTGAATCAGATTTTCACTAAATATGTGTGTAGACTGTTTTGCAATTTTTTCAGTGTTGCTTGTTCAAAAATAAAAACACAATTTACTTTTGCACTGCTAAAAACACGTCAATTTCAAAGGCTTATAAAATCCTTTGTAATTAATGAAAAAAAATAAGAAATTTACGTGTGAGTTAACCCTATAGATCACGTCATGAAAAAAAAAACTATCAACTTACCCACAGTAGAACTTTTACGGCCTGTTATTCTATCATTGTTGCTAAGCGAGGGCATGGAAAAAATCGCTTTACCAATTATAGATAAATTAAAATAAGGGTGTCGATTATCGATTGTCGGAAATTATCGGGTTATTCTGAGACAAAACTTAACTAAGATCACTTCTAAACTTATGCACTAAAGTTCTGTAAATTTTAAAGAAAATATGTTCGGCCGTCTCGGAGTTTATAAGGAACGAACTCGCACACAGACAAAGTTGTGTTTATATAATTGTATAGATTAGTGTTGGGACGATTAGTCGGATTCGGAATCAGGAATCAGAAAAATCAGAATTTTTTCGGGTATCGGAATCAGTATCGGAATCGAAAAGATTTGAGCCTATTTTCCGATGCCAAAAACGATTCCTTAAATTGTTTTTTTATTTGATTTTGCTTTAACAAACATCTTCCACTGCTTGTAGGAATAATTAGATGATACATATTTATTGGTTTAAACTTCCAGTAAGACTAAAATCTCTAGATCACCTCCTCACAAGTGTGTTCTCATGTTTGAAAAAATATAGGTATATTTAAGATGTTTTTACAGTAATCGGCACAAAATAAGACTTTTATAGTTAAATATTTAGAGATTTATAGAGAACCGGAATTGGAGTCGGTAATTGTATCGGAATCGGGAATTTAGTGCGAAATCGGTAATTGTATCGGAAAAATTCCCTAGTATACACACACACACACACATACACACACACACGCACACACACACACACATATATATATATATATATATATATATATATATATATATATATATATATATATATATATATATACATTCTAGCACATCTGATTGAACACAACAGAGTTATTCTTTTTGTCGATTTTATTGGATAGTTTTTTTTTACTCGCCGGGCGGTCTTTTTTATTTCACTAGCTGTTGTATAAAACGGCGCCCAAAATTTGTTCAATCATATACTTCTCAAGCGCTTTCTATCGTTGCATCCAATTATCATCAGGAAATATCCAGAAAACTCAGTAAAAAGAATACCTCAGTTGTGTTTAATCAGACGTGCTTGAATAATAACTTGCTGCCAAAATATACAAATATATATATATTTTTTTAAGGCCAAATTTCGCCCTTTTTTTACGCGTTTTCATGGCCGCCACAAACATAGTGCATTAAAGAGCGTAAAAACTATATGGCGGCCTCGATAGTCGTATATTTTGTCTAATAAAAAAATGTTGAAAAAATAATAAAAATGAAAGTTTTTCGGGTTTTTTTTCCAGTCTTAGGGTCTAATAATGTGTTTTATATAAAATAAATAGTTTTTATAATTTTTTATCTGTCAAATAAGTTACACTGCAAAACTACACATTTGCCAAAACTTCTTATTTACTTGTCTTCCGACGAGGGCAAAGTTAAGGCAGTTTTTAATATGGGGAAATTTAACTCCCCAAAAAGGGACACTCCAGTAAGGAACGAAACTAATATAAAAAATGTATGTCTCAGTCATGAAGGATTTCTCCTCCACTGACTGAGGACAGAAAAATGACGTGTAACATCAGAACAGATACTACACTGTGATCCGCTGCCGAATATAAATGTTACCAAAGACAAGAAAAGTTACTATTCTTGCAACTGTGTTTTAACTTACGTTTTTCTTTACTTCAAAACAAATGTGGTGTCAAGTATATTAGAATGAAAAAAAATGGCGATCTCCTTACGGGCATGTAGAGCCTTGATAATCGCTCAAAAATCCCTAATTAAAGAAAATGAAGACATGTTAGTTTTAAAAAGTGGGGATCTCTATGGCCCCCTGGGGGGAGTTATTGCAGTACCTTTCTACCGTAAAAAAATTCTTTTAAAATTACAACTATCACAGATTTTCGGAAGTGTTAGAAAACGAAAATAACGTTTAAAATTCCAGGAAACAGGTAGGGTTTTTTTATGTTGACTCATGTGATGATGGTCACGGTATTGCAAAAAATAGAAAAAATGATTATCTGGGGTTCTTCCAAATTTCCTTTTAAACAATATTTGTATTAAGGAAAATTATAGTATTTTATTAATATATTAATAAGAAAAAGAAATTTTCAAACATTCAACTAAATTGCATTATTTGTAGGAGTCTGACTATTGTACTCGCCTTGCATTTTTATCTCACTGATGTGACCTCCGACATTCATTAGGAACAGATTCCCGAGTTTGACAAAATCCACCTGATGAAGGTCGGAAGTTAAATCGGCTGAAAATAAACACGCAAGATGAGAACATTAGTTCAAATAATATAAATTATCAATCCTCATCTCTAAACTTCAAAAAAATAACATTCAACCCATGTGATTTTTCTCTAAATTAAATTTAAAAAAAATATTTCTTCACTAGTAACTTTTATTGTTTGTTTGTATTTAAATTATTTGTTTGATTTCAATTTTTTTGTATTTTATCGTTTGTTTTTATTCTTAAAATTATTCCTCGTCTGTATTTAATGGTTTTTTTTTCAATTGTTTGTTTCCTAAATTCGTAATTCAGTTTTATCAGTATTAGATTGTATACTGCGTTAAAATTACGTAATTTTACACAGATAATATTTATATTTTATATTGAATGAAGCTCTGTTTCAGCATTAATCGAACTGTCTTCCCTTCTTTTCTTTTTAAAAATCTTTTAATGATCTTGTTCAAAAGGTCCTCATATAGTACTAAGAGTCTGACAGTTTGACAAATCTTACCTACATTGTCTGCAGGCATTTTTCAGTTAACAGGCCTCCTTCCTCTCAGTGGCTTCGGTTCACCAGACTTTCACAATAAAAAGAAAGTTTCTAACAAATATCACATATATAACCCACACTTTGTCGAACGTGCATCCAGTTCAGTTGAAGCCATATTTTAACAATGTAAGATATCGCAATATTTGCAATACGTACGACGTCTTTAAAATACAGCAATAAACATTCATAAATGGTTAGCCATCTTGTACTAATTAAGTTTCACATCGCTTAACGTGACAAGAATCCGTGTGTCGGTGTAATTATATTCTACATATGACGTAAAGACAAATCTTATACAAGGGTAACGTTACGAAGCAAATGGACAAACAAAGAAAGCAAAGAAGTAAAATAAAATCGGAGTCGCATTTTTTTTTAACAAATGTATTTTATTACTCATTGCTTTGGACACCTTTTATAAAGTTTCTTGCTGCCCGCTGTCCATATATTAGCCTTGCACACGCTCCATCTGCTTTCAACCCCAAACTGGGTCGCAGCCAGCCATTAGTCCCGTTCGCTTTACACGTTTATTTTCTTCAACCGCGTCTTTCTTTCTCTGGCCACCTGCCGGCTGCATGCCGGCCAGTTCTCGCCTGTATCTTTACACGTCCATTCTTTTTGACGTCGACTTCATTGCTCCCCGAGCACGTGTTGCATTTTCTCCTTTTTCTTTCCTTCTTCTTCTCGTACAAACTTCCTGATTTGCATATGCGCGTTTTTCTGCTACTGCTGCGGTTGCTGCTAATCTATTTTTATGCTGACCAGCCTTCGCTGCTGCTGATTCTTTCTATGTGCTAACGCACCCTATGTTCTTTACAAGAATTTCATTATCTAGCAGTTTTAACCGGCGTTGCCCGAATACTGTCATTTTTCATTGAGTAACATATACCACAACACAATAACAAAAGACAAATTAATTATTTCTTCCATGAAAGGTTGCGCTTAAAAACAGATATTGAGCACTTTGTTAATTTCAAGTCGTCCTCCTCACTTCCCACAATAGTTATATTAAGAATGACGTCATAAGCGGAAGTAAGACCCTCCTATTGTCTCCCTACTCGAATAAAAAGGAGGAAATGAAGTTTGGAGAAATTAGCTATTTAAAACAGTCGCCAATCAGTGTGATGATAATCTCAAGTTGTTCGGCAATTTAAACCATAATTTTATAAGGAATGACAATAAACGAAAACAAGAAAAGAAAACGCAAAAGTTCACACCTGAAACATGAATAATTAAATCCAAATAAAAATGTCTTAGTGTATTGTCTATTTGATATTTCCATTTTATATTTTTCCAGAAATTACTTTCCTTATGTATGCTTTATATAATTTGTGAAAATAAAGGCATTCTTAAGTATTCTTCTAAATACTTAAAGGCAACGTCTTAATACGTTGAAAGGAAAGAAGCCAGTCAACTGTTTAAATAGCGAGAACATATGTTTTTTCTTTTTTGCAAAAATTCAGTGAAGCAGTGTTGAAGTATTTCAGCTTGGTTGTGTAAGAATACAATTTCAAATGTT
This sequence comes from Euprymna scolopes, assembly GCF_053919585.1. Taxonomy (NCBI): domain Eukaryota; kingdom Metazoa; phylum Mollusca; class Cephalopoda; order Sepiida; family Sepiolidae; genus Euprymna; species Euprymna scolopes. The sequence continues at coordinate 4,922,322 of NC_136495.1, forward strand.
AAATATTTTACAAAGCCAGTCAAATTATTACAAGACCAAATCAGAGTTTCATAGTCTTAGAAAATATCCGTTGTTCGTATTTTGTCGACAACTATCAGGCTGTCTACAAGAACAAAAAATTCGTCGCTATTTACATCCCCCATCTCTATAACCGAGGAATGCGAGCATCCCAAATGCTTATCTTTATATCACAGTGGTAATGAAAGATGATTTGCCTCTTCGTCATGAATAGTTTCAGTTTCAAAGAATAATTTTCTCTATGCCAAGTGGTCTATCTAACCCTCACGCAGTCTTGCTTTTATTTCAATATTAAAACTACTTTACATTTTAATATTTCAGTGTTCTGCATTTATCTGAATTCACGTAACAAACAAAAGCAGGAGATACGGAAAACACCTCGCAAATAAACCAAGATTAAAAAGTTTCTAACATTTGAAGTGTCTTTCCTTTTTCAGTTTCTTATTCAAACAAAAAATAAAATAAATACAATGTCTTCATAGTTAATGATAATTTTTCACAATGCCAGGATTAATAGTTAATTATAAACGACCCATAAGTTTAGAACAAAATTACTACTTTTATAGAAATAAAGTCAGCCTTATTTTTAATAACTTCGTTCCATACTTATACTTACTTTTTCACGCGTAATAATTGTTTAATTCTCGTGTTGACTAGTCAAATTTTTTTTTCAAATTTAAAAACATAAACATAACAATAAAACTGGGATACCACTTAAACAGTCTAAACAGAAACGTATAAATGTATATTCAAGTCAAAATGTTATAATCTAACTTCTCTCTAAAAAACTAGCTATTTACTACGTTAAAATCAGTATGAACCAATATCATTATAATAATGTATAATTGGCTTGTAAGACTAGGATATCTTTATTGAACCCTAAAACTACTGTTGCTTCTAATCTATTTTTATGCTGGCTATCCTTCGCTGCTGATAATAATTTCCACGCGATCGTACGCACTATGCTATATAAGTATGTATGAAGCTACGATTATAAAAGATAGCAACATAAAACTATCCATTTAATGTTGCCTGCTCTATGTTGATCCATTAGAAATCAATATCTAACTTTTATTCGGTTCTCCAGGTTTAATATTTAGTCCGGGTCATTTTTGTCAATCTAAAGAGATACTTTATTCATTATAACTTACTTCATTTAGAATGTTTCCCAAACCAAGATAATTGGCTTCGAAGCATGTTTTGTGGATAACCAAAAACAGTAACGTAGTTTTTTTTTTAAATATACAAAAAAATATTTCAAAGCGAGTTATCCTTAATTGAACACATACTTTTTTGCCACTATAGCAATATCGAGCAACAAATTTAGAAACAAACATATTGTTACTATTTATTTCATAAGTTTTTTGCTGCTTACGTAATGTCATAGCTGACAAAATAATTTAGCTATACTACAAGCACCATTATTAATCTATGTAAAAATTATATAATGTTTTTTTTTAATTATAGCATGTTAATTTCTTTTCATTTACAAAATATCTAGTTAAATAATCCATAGGAGTTTTGGGAGTTTCAAAATGTGTTTATTATGTTCGAACGACTACTGATTTAGTAATGTGCATTCTGCCTAATAGTGTTTATCGATCATTCACGCTTCTATTCGCGTATAAACCGACAACCTCTTAAATACCATAGTTTTTAAAAAAATATTTTTTGGTCATTATTTTCACTTCCCGGTGAGAACATCAGCAACACATTTAGAAAATAGTCCATAAAGCAGGAATGAATTATCATAAAGCAAAAAATTGAAAAGAAAAAATACGTTTTCCAATAAAATCGAAAACTAATTGGACACACGCTGAAAGCAGAGTTTTTATTGTCCAGCTGGCTCAGCTGGCTTCAATAACAGAATCTCAGCTATGTATGTCTACAAGAGCGAAATATTCCATTTCACCAGACATTTTTCTTATTTTATTTTCGTATATATATATATATATATATATATATATATATATATATATATATATTCATTCCTGATAAATGTTATTTTTTTGGTAAGTTTTTGCCTATGAAAATGTTTGCGATGTCAAACTGAATCGTTTTTTAATCTAAATAGATAAATAGATGCGGCTGTGTGTGAATTGCATAAAAGTAACTTATCATTAATTGAATATCAATTTTAACAGTAAATAAAAATAAAAGAGCAAAATATAATCATTTTCTAAAATTCTAAACATTAATAATTTATAGCCGCGGACATATGCTTTTCTAGCATGACACATCGAAACATGCATATTTTATTGTTTACATATATGTACGTCATAATATTTGATAATATAAATAAATAAAAAAAATGTCCCATAAGAATATGGAGCAGCTCATTCGTATATAAATGGGGAGGTTAAAGGAAGAGAGTAAAATAAAATTTTTAAGGGGGACATAAATATCGTGATAATACAAAGCTCAACAAAATTGTATTGGAGCTTATTTCGAAGTGAATAAGAATGGAAAATAAAGGTATATAAATCATATATTAATATATAAAGATTTATTACTTTTTCCAACGCGACACTCATATGAACTGATTAAAAATTAAAAATAAACTAAGATAAATGTACAAAATGTGCAACGATTTTTATTTCAAACCGACTGGCAAGCATATTAGCCTTGTCTGTTGCTGAGCAAACAACCTCATGATTGTTGGATAGTGGGGGGATTGTTGATTGCCCATTATTTACTATACTGTTGTAGATTTTCCAGAAGTCACGAGTTCCTAGTTTTTGTTCTTCGATGCGTTTTTTAGTGGTTTTAGTAAATTCTCTCTTAGCTGTCACTATTTCTTTCTTAACGTTACTTCTAGCTTCTATATACTTCTGTCTGTTTGAACTGGACTTATGTCGGTTAAATCTGCGGTATGCATGCTGCCTTTGAGCAATGTCAGTTGCGCAAGTCGAAGTAAAACATTGGGGAGAGTGGGGCTTACTATAAAATTTCCGCATGGGAACATGCGCTTCGATTGCAGTTTTGAACCATTCAGTGGTCTCGTTTGCGCACTGTTAAGCAGGAAGAGAAAAGATATTTCCCCATGGAGCATCTCTGATAAGATCTCTGATGGCTTCGCAGTCAGCCTTTTTATAATATCTCGTTTTGAGCACTGGCTCTTCAGTTTTGGGTCTAGAGTTTAGGGCGATTTCAACCACTATTACGGCATGATCAGCATTCCTAAGTGGACTGTCGGCATTCGTTATACAATCATCGGGAACTGTGGTCAGAAACAGATCTAGAAGTGATGCGTGTTGTTCTTGCTGATCAGGGAAACGGGTTGGAAACGTAACAATTTGTGATAGGGAGTGAGATATAAATAAGCTATGTGTTGTGCTACCCGCTGCATCTGTGTAAGTAGAGAATCCAAGCCATTTTTTGTGGTGGACATTAAAGTCACCAAATACATTTACTTGTGCGTAATTCGAAATTATATAGCTCAGTTCTTAAATCTTAAGCTAAAAAATTACTTCATATAAGAGATTTCTTTTATTCATCTTTATTATTTTTGTGATACTAAAGGAACTGCTGTATACTAACCCTGGCTTGTATCTGTGTATATGTATGTCCCTGCTTTTATACGTAATATGTGATTTTATCTATGTGTACATATATGTGTGTATATAGGCATTTATAAGTGTGCATAAGCGCATATAAATGTATATATGTATCTATGTTTTTCGATAATTAATTATATTATTTTATTTTTATATATATCTGTATATGCATTTATAAATTTTGTATGTATATATGTGTATACGGACAATTATAAATAATCATTACACTATTAAAGCATTACTTATGATCAGTAAACTTCCCACCCATTTAAACTCCTTTTTAAATTTAAAATAAATAAAAATGAATTATTCTCTTCACACAATTACTTTCCTCTCTTGGATAAAATTGACCTCTACTGACCTACATTTATCTGTTCTAAAAAATAGATTTATAAAGCTGATTCTCTACGAGGGGCGTGCAATAAGTAATGCCCCTGACCCACTTCCAGTTGTCTGACTAGCTGAAATTTTCCATGTGCAATGATTTATATCTCTACGGGTTATGTGGCAAATTACAGCTCTGAACTAATTGTGGTTTCTGTTTTACAGGTGTTTGAACTGAGTCAGGTGTGAAATGAAGCCTTTTGAATGTCGAACAGTGATCCGGTTTTTGTATTTGAAAGGACGCACACCACAGACTTTTAATGAAATGAAAGAAATGTATGGTGATAATGCCCCATCATATGACCTTGTAAAACGATGGCATCGTGAATTCACACATGGCCGGAAGTCTGTGGAAACAGCTCCCAGACCTGGTCGTCCTCCTTCTGCCATTTATGAGGCATCTGTCCGTCAAGTTGAGGCTGCCATTTTTGGAAGATCAGTACATTACTATTATCCAAATAGCCCACGATACCAAGATTAGTACAGGGTCTGTGGAAACTATCATTCATGACCATTTGCATATGCATAAGGTGTCTGCCAGATGGATTCACAGGTTTCTCACACCATTCCAGAAGCGAGAGCGCGTCGAGTTCGCGAGGATGAATTTGTAGATGTGCCTAGAAGATTAATCAAAGTTTTTCAAAAGACTGATTACACAGGATGAAACCTGGGTCCAACACTAGGATCCAGTGACCAAAACCCAGTCAATGCAGTCAGAGCACTTGGACTCACCACCTACAAAGGACCAACCTGGGGTGTTCTACAAAAACGGTATCCAGAGCAGCATCAAACAATGGGAGAAAAACATGACTCTGAGTGGTTCCTATGTAGAGAAAGACTAATAACTGTGCAAAGTTTCGTTGCTCTACTGCTATGGGATGTGGGTCATGAGCATTACTTATTGCACGCCCCTCTTATCTGCCCCTTCCTCTTTTATACTCTTCTTTTATCTTTATGATGTCTATATTTCTTTTTCCCTTCTTTTTTAGGTTTCTTTCTCTACTCTATTCTTCTCTTTTTTTCATTTTTCCTTTCTTCTTCTTTCCACTCCCTTTTTCAATTAGATTCAGTAAAATAAAGATTATGTTTAGATGACCGTGATGGTAGAAGTATTTATATTTCGAGAAAATAATCTCTTTTTCAGAAATAACGTAATATCTTTAAAAAAAAGAAATCGAATATCTTGAAACTGGAACTGGAACTGGAAATGAGTAGGTAGCTGAACTGCCTTGATTAGTTCATTGTTAATAGTGCTATAACTACCCAATAATATTGTCATATTCGTTGCTATTTTTATATTTATTATTTTAACTTTTAGTTGTTAGCTTATTATTTCGTTTAATTCTAGCGAATCTGATTATATATAGAGAGCGAGAGAGAGACGGAGAACGAGAGAGAGTACAATTAGTTGCAAATCAGTTTCAAAAGGAAAAAAGAAATATTTTTTCCTTTTGAAACTGATTGTCAATTCAAAAATTATGAATCATTTTACTCAATATAAAAATAGCTCTAGGATATCTATGTCTATCGATCTTATTAGATCTCTACATTACAAAGAGCACTGTTTTTCTTTCAGAAGTATTAATACATTTACTGCTCTTTAGACTCTAGGTTTAATTCTCTAATTATTATAGTAAAAAAAAATAATTATGACAGCCACTTTAAGAAATTCGTTTCTTATCGTTGAGCACTTTCAGTTGAATTAAAAGTCGGTCAATTTAGCTCTTATGCATAGATCATCGTATAACGATTTGATCACTGTCTGTCTGACGTAATGAACATTTAAATTAAAATGTTTAAAATTCAACGCTATTTCACACGGTTAATGGTAGCCGAATGGATACGGCATCCGCTAATCGAGCCAGAGATGTCTCATGTCGCGGGGTTCGAATCGTTCGACTGGTAGTGACACCCTGCACTGAAGAATCCCGAAAGGATGAAACACTAGTGCGGTAGGTATTTAATTATTTAATTTAATTATTTAATTATTATAGTAAAAAAAAATAATTATATATATATATATATATATATATATATATATATATATATATATATATATATTATTTCCGTATATCTGCTTAGGTTTTTAGGTTTAACTAATTACCATTTTATCTGCTTTGTTTTTACTAATTACCATTAACCAGTCATATATATAATATATAATATATATATATATATATATATATACAGAGTTATTCCATGTAAAAAGTGCTTGAAACAAGACCATTTCTTCACAGTCGACGTTTATACCCATTTCTCTTTTTATATATTCATTATAAGCTGCCGAGTGTATTTATCTAACAAAGCAAAATAAAAATACATAACATACCATAAAAATACATAACATACTATAAAAATACACATAACATTCTACTTCATAAATAAATGGATGCACATTTTATAGTTTTTTATTTTTTCTCCGGCGTAAACAGGTACAACATCTAGTAGAGTATGTTTTTTTCCTCCCAAATATTAATTTATTATCTTTATCATAATTATTGTTAGTATTTTGTAAAGTTATCGATATTTATTTAGCGTTTAATTTATTTTAGATTAGTCCCATAATCTAAAATCGATGATTTCACACATGTTGGGTGAGGGGGAAAGTCATTAAATTAATGCTCATATACTCTTAGGAACTTTCTGTTGTTGCGAAAGATTTTTATAGTCATCAACATTTTAAATTTAAAACGTTTCAGTCAGAAATATCTTTGTGTAATGCAATTTATACTAAAATGGTTTTACTCGACTGGAATTCTTCAAGAGATAAAAAGTATAAATTCGTATAAATTTTATTTATTGCGGACTTTTATCCTCATTTTTTTAGTTGTTTTTCACGGCGTTTCCGCAAACTATTCCTCTGACCTTGAATTCCAATTAAATAATATAAATACCATTCGGTACGGACCCGACCATGGAAGACCAGATAATAAAATAAATGTGGATTTATAAGACTAAAAAAATTCAACCTTTTGGGGGTCCGTGGCGCGCGGATAGAGATGTTGAATCTCTACAGTTCCAGGTGAGAATTGTCTGAACATAGCGGTTTCAATCCTACCCAAAGCCGGTCAAAAACAGGGTGAGACGACAACAACTATTGCTGAGAATGCGGATTCGGAGTTCCTATCCTGTCGCGGTCACCACCTGACGAAGTCCAGAGTAATAGTTGGCCGAAACGTCGTGAAACAACAACTAAAAGAGATGAGGATAATAGTCCGCAATAAATAAATTAATAATTAATACTCATCTCAATAATGAATTCCAATAAAATAATATATATATAAATTCATAGTTTGATTTCCTTGTTGGCATGCGCGCAGGGCAGACACGTAAAGATTGCCAATATTTCTAATTGTAATTTATACCACGAACAAACTGGATTCGAACTTGGAACAATCCTTGTCCTTATCCACATAACCACCGACAACGAGGAGATAAGGACAAATAAACAATAATAAATGAAATGGAGTATATTTTTTTAAATTAAACTGAAATCAAATATTTCCAATTAAAGTCAATTGGAAGGTGATAATATAACACACTATAACCTAAAATGTTATCAGGTGATATGATATTTTATATACTAATTTCCAGTATTTACGTAAACAGTAAGTTATAAAAATCATATTTATAGCAACCAGGATATTCCGTGTTTCCTTCTCGCTAGCTCGAATGCATTGAAAATCCTGTTACTAGATATGTTTATATACACTTTAAGAGTTTAGTCAAGCGATCTAGCCAATCACATAATTATTCTTCCCTTTAAGAGGTTAATGCTTCTATTAGCTAATGGCAGAGTGTTTCTCAAACAAACGTTCAGCTGGCAATTTCTTTTTTTTTACTTCTACTTTGTATGTTATTTTACTTAATTAATCATTTTATTTTAATACGTACCTATTTGAAGTACCTTTTCTATTTCTATGTTAATTTTCGGTGCATCTTTTATCTCACTCGTTGAATATTATGTTAGTTTCATGCGTGATAGCATGCTCCTATCGCTGTTGGGATTTGTACACAACTGGCCAACTAGTAAATGGTCTGCAACAAAAAAAATTAAAAACCGGTTTTTATGATAGGGAAATGGAATCATGTCGTCTTTTCTATGGCGACAATTTTATCGACCCACCTTGTACTTAAAACTATAATTTTTAAATAAATACTCCTTCTACTAAATCTAAAATCCTAATATATTTTTTAATCATACTTTAAAATTTTATCTTATCATTATTTTACTAACGTATGAATAATTTTTAACCATATTTTATTCCCTCTTTGTAATCTAATAGTAACAAGTTTAAATGTTTCCACGCCATACATTATACTTACCTTTACTTTTCAACTGGAGAGGAAGCATGGTAAATTCTGTTTAAATTCTGTTGAAACGTGTAACTTTCCAATAGATACATAGATCTTTAGTATTAACCCAATTTATTTTAACTACCGATGATGAGGCGCGGAAATACCTGGTTTAGACCTTAGACGTTGGTGAACTTGTAGATCCCGTCAGGTCATCCATCAAAGAAAGGGAAAACTGTTACGTTTAACCTTTGCTACTGATTCGGCATCAGACAACCGAGGTAATTGAAAACTTCCGTACAGCTGGTGACTTAAACAAATTACCCGTTTAGCAAACCTTAACTGCAAAAGAAATTGATAGGTTCTGCGTATCGTTCGACTTTCATACTCTTTCTTCGTCTAATTGCTAGGCGAGAAAATGCGACAACGGGGACACAGCAGATTTGCCTTTGATAGAGTTATGCGCGATACTCTGCTTATGAATATTAATTCATATGGTATTGCTGCATGAATGCTTAACATAATCAAATCCTTCTTAGATAAGATAAAAATCTAAGTTGTCCATGATGGTCGTACATCAAAATAACACGATGTAAATGCGAGTGTGCTACAGTGGTCGATCCTTGGGTCATATTATTCCTGATATTCACAAACGACCTCCGTGATGAAATTGTCTCTTAGATGGGTATATTTAATTAGGACACTATGGGTCTCTTAGATGGGTATATTTAATTAGGACACTATGGGTCTCTTAGATAGGTATATTTAATTAAGACACTAAGCTCTATAAGAGACTCAAGGGAAAACGAATGAATACATATATAAGTGAATGGATAAAACTCTAATCTGTAGCGGAATGGCGTCGTAAATGGATGGTAACATTCAATGCTTCCAAGATTAATCTTGCTTTTTTTAATAACTACAAAATCCTTCTACATCACTGGCCTGACTAATGATACACTGCCCTGAAAGTATTCTGTTCAAGCTCGTAGGTTTAACATTCACGGGCAACATGAATTGGAATATTGAGGTAATTGCTGCAAAGAAGGTGAGCTCTTACAACCGGGCTAGAAGGCTACTCACACCTACAGGCATCCTGTGTCTCTACAAAACCACTATTTGCTTATGCATGAAATATTGTATCCACCTCTGGGTACTAACCTCTTAGACAATGTTCACAAAAGGGTCACCAACCTTATAGGTCCCACACTATCAACCAAACTACAACCTATATCCCATCGTCGAAGTAAGGCATATTTGTGCCTGTTTTAAAAGTATTTTAAAAGAAAATGCTTAGACGAAGTCCAAGCTCTTGTAATCCCCCCAACCCTACCCCCCAACAAACCAGACAAGCAGCAAACCCCACCCCTTCACTGTAATCATCCTTAGATGCTGTAAAGCTTCTACTCAAATAGCGTCTTTTCTGGAACTGTTAGACTTTGGAATCCCCTCTCTGGTGCCTGTTTCCCTGACAGTATTAAATGCAGAAATTTAGGACATCTGGCTGCTCATAAAGTATTTTCTTTTTGAATCTTCTCCAAAACATTATCATTTTACGATTTAATAGCACTTAGCTTGTTTGGGGTGAAATAACAGTAAAAAGAATTTAAACAACGGTTTCATGTTTGGGATTTAATACGGCTGTTTCTTGGACAGCCGGTGACCTTAATCGTTAGCAATGAATCAGGGACGAATGAAATCTTAATCTTTATATGAACTCTGTCAAACATCGAAGAGTGCTTCATTCGCTCTCACAAATAGCTTTACATTAAGCACACACATCTCTATATATATTCTACAATTTTTTAAAAAGTTAACACAAAGGTTTATGTATTATCTTTATAGTATAAAAGAACTCATAGTTTAATATCATATAATCATTTTTATTCATTATATATGTTTGTCATAAAACTTTATTTACTTTTCATAAAAATTTATTTAATTTTCATTTCCAGGAGGGTAGGCACAAGGTCAAGTGTCAGTTAGATGAAGTTGTTTATGCAGAACGAACTGAATTCGAACAAGGTTTTCAGTTTGTGTTTTCTGGAAAGCTTCATGGAAGTCCTCTTGTCTAAGCATGTCAATGACTTTCGTCATATATATATATATATATATATATATATATATATATATATATATATATATATTTATATAATACATATATATATGAATGAATGATGAAAATGTGAGTGTAGAGCGGACAGGGCAAGAAGCAAGAGTGCCACCTGCATTGTATAGCCAATAAGGTTAAGGTCTATATGAATATGACCCTTCCAACATTTTGGACTTGGAATGGTAAGCAACTTGTGTGGCCTCTATTCAAAACCAAGTCGTTCATAAAACTTTGAATTGGACACCCAGGCATTCCACGAACACACTCTAATCTATTAACATACATGCATATACACCCGCACACTACCACATATGCGTCTACACGTACCCATACCCGTACAGAATACGCCCACATACGTTTATAGACTACGTACATATACACTTAGAGACTGATAAGCAGACGTAGACGATAAACTAAGTTGAACTTTTTCACCAATATATATATATATATATATATATATATATAATATGGATTCACACGAATTGCCACGCCTATTGATTTCTTTAAAGTTTTCTAAGCTTTACATATGTTTCTTTTTTGTTTTTTCTCTCTATAATCATAGTTTGTAGTATTAGTATAAGTAGCAATACTAGTAGTCATATCTCTATTATAACTGTTCAAATTGGCAGCTGTTGGTGATTTTTCACTCGCTTTCAGAGTCAAATTACACATGAAAACTCGGATTGTGAATATTTCCGATAAATCATTCAATTAAAGATATTGTTCTGCTCTTCAACGACTAATCGATATGACTTAAAGCAATTCCTATAGAAATGATACATAAATGAATCGAGGGTAAAACTAGAGTAAATACGTTTGTCTGAGGCGATTATAAATCTAACGATCTACAACGTTTTTTCGAGGTTAACATCTAATTCACATGAATTAAATTCTAACACACTTGTTGTAAAGTTAACTAAGATAAAAATCTTGAGGTATTCTTTCCTTTTTAGTTCTGCTTTTAAGGATGATCGTTTATATACACAAAATACATAAAATAATAATTAAACTTTTTTTAAATTATAGAGTAAGGGAAATTATATATTGGCTCTAAATGAAAAGGGCATTGAACTTCATATCCAAATTGTATAGTAAATTCCGAATTGTAAGGCTTTGGTAGCAGTGAGGTAAAGGGATCCAATCCGTATTTTGAATAATCCACGGCACAAGGTAGCAATACCAAGTAGGCATGATTCCTTTGTTTCTCCTTTGTTTAGATGGTGAGTCCGGTAAAGCTATTTTTTAATAAACATATAATTTTTTATATACTTATTTAATATTTTTTAATTATGATATATGTGTTTTAAAGACTACTCCAAATTAATTTCAATTTGTGAATAAAAAGTTTCTGGAGACTAACAAATCAAAATAGAATAAAGAAAAGAAAAGAAATTGCTTATGCATTATAATTATAAATTAGCACAAAATAAAAATGTATCCAATTGAAATCTTATTCTAAAATTTAAAAAGGTAGCGGTGAGAGAGTAAAATATAAGAAGTAAGGAAAAAGGAAAAGAAAAAAAGATAAAAAAAACAAACGACAACGAACAGGGAAAGATAGAAAAATAGAGTAATAAGGAAATAAAGAATTAGAAGGAGGGAAGGAAGAGAAAGAAAAGAAAAGAGAGATTAAGCAACGAAATCTATTACCGCCAAAACAGATATTTTGACGTGGACCAAATATAGGTCAAGGTTCCTAGACATAATCGTATGCAGAAGAAAGAAAGGAAAAATAGAAGAAAAGAAAATCAGTCATGAAGAACTTTCCTGCTTAAATGTTTATATATCTAGTATATAAAGTAAATTCTCACAAAGTTTATAACTACTAATAAAATCCTTTTAATGATAATAAAATAAAACCGGGAATTTGATTTAGAATAATCTGTGGAAGTATTGCAAACACTAAACAAGGTGTATTAGATAAAAATGATGTAATAATAATAATAATAATAATAATAATAATAATAATAATAATAATAATAATAATAATAATAATAAAAATAATAATGATAATAATAATAATTTTAATATAATTAATAAATAATACTAATTTTAATAATAATAGTAATAATAATAATCATTTTAATAGTCATAAAAACTAATAATAATGATGATGACAACCATGATAATAGCATTAATAATAAATAAAGTAAAATAATTATAAAATAAAAATTAAAATAAATAATAAAAATAAATATAAAATAAAAAAATAAATAAATATTATTAATAAAATAATAATAACGACAATAATTGTTAGGCTTAACTAACAAAATAGACTAATGTAAACAATAATATAAAATATATATAAAAATATATAAAATATATATATAAAAAAATATATATAAAAATATATAATGTAAACAATAATATAAAATATATATAAAAATATATAAAATATATATATAAAAAAATATATAAAAATATATAATGTAAAATATAAAATTAAATATAAAATATAATAAATTAAAATAAAATAAAAATGACCACGAAAACAGCGTTGCTTACTAGTACCACAAAGATGACGCATTTTTTAGTATAATGAGTTTATATTCAAATATGTGAATCTGGACTATATAATTATAAGTATGAAAATTCAGCTTTATAAACGTCTTAATTAGGAGGTGTTAAATACAAATTTGATACAGTATTCACGCAAATTTCTAGAAGTGAAACTTTTGTGCTGGGATTTAAAATATAATATGTAAATACATGTATGGTGAGTTACTAAATAGTATGGCAATAGAAATATATTAATATATAAGTTAATTCGATTGTTCTAACCATATTTAAAAGAAATATCTCAACATGACCTACAATTTCGTTTTTAGTTAAAAAGTCATACGTAGTGTGTGTTATGTTTTTACACAGTTAAAAGTTTACGGGTAATCTATGTTATTTTAAGTTTGTTGTATTCAAATGTTTTCTTGTGTTTACTCCTGGACACTAGCTCCTTGTTGTCATTTATTATAGGCTCAGGGAAGGTGATAGTATTAATTGCTTCGGCTAAACAATGATTACAAAATTTGACTCCTGGAGTGTATGATCTACATTTTTTCCATTTAAATTAGAGTGTCTTCTTTTCAGCCAGGCTATTGATTAATGTATTTAAAGATGTACTATTATTATTATTATTATTATTATTATTATTATTATTATTATTATTTTGAGACCTTTCATTTTTTGGAGGAATGCATGTGGTTTGAAATGTTTACTTTTATTAAGTTTAAGGTTGCACTTACGTAAGTGAATGTTTTTTAATATCTCATCAGTGTTTAGTGGTTTATACATATCAGGATCGGTATTCCTTATGTTAGGGAGTTCAGTTGAGTGAATTTCTGAAGATGTGTAAACGAGTGCTGGCTAATGTTCTGCGGGTTTATATTTGGAATAATATTAGATTAGATTTGCTATTTTTGTTGTTGTTGTTGTTTTTGGGGGTTGTTGTTGTTGTTTTTGATGCTGTTGTTAAATCCTTGACTTTATGCATCTCAATATATATTTGTGCCCGGAATGTTTTGATTAGATTCATTATTATTCATTGTAGAGTTATTTGTCCCCATGTTTCGGCAATTGCGTAACTGTGCAAGCGTATACCACGTATTTATAATTGCAGTCGTGATTAAGAGGGCATTCATCTTTATTTTGGCAGTTACATTTATTACTAGGTATTAAATTAAGAGGAAGATTCTGAGCTTCTTTAATTTTCATATTATTTTTTTTAATTATTGTCTGTGCTAGATTTATTATGAATTAATTAAATCTACATTCTTTACCAGATTGTGCTAGATTTGGCATTGTAGAGTACGATATTTTATAGAGTTTTTGTTTAATATTGCACTATACTTATGTGGGTACTTAAATGATTTTCTACTATTCTAAAGAATTCCTTGGATATGTTGTTTTTTTAGATTAGAGCTAAATAGTGGATTGAATCAAATAGCTTTCTTACGCCTTATTTATATATTTTTAATAATTTTGTTTTGTTTGAAATTGTATAGAAGCTGTTTCTTTTGTGATGAGATTATTATTGTTAGGGATATGTTGTCCTATTTTGTTTTTATTATTTTTTATTGCCATATTGTGGGTAATTACTGAATTTAACTTTTTTCACTAGAGGTTTTTTATTATATTCTATATCTTCTTTATATCCAGAGTTCCTTAAAGCATTGTTGTAAAACGTCGATACTTGATCAATAGGCTTTTTGTCAGCTGATAGATTTGAGAAACTTTTGGAGATAGAAGGACCTATTGACTTTATTATTGACTTAGGATGATTAGATTGTTTGTGCACATAAAATAGGTTGAGATTCCCTTCTACTCCAATAGTTTCTTCCCAAGAACTGCTAGACTTTGAAACTCCTCTTTGGAATTTTGCTTCCTAACTGTACTGATATGCAGAAGTTCAAGTGTAATGTGAACAGACATCTTGCTACTCACCTCCCTTCATAATATCCCTGCAATTTATGTGTGCGATACTTCAAAGTGGAACTGTATCTTGTTTGAGGTGAAAATTGAATAAAAAAAATTGCTGCAAATATTTCTTCGTTTGCATATGTAATACCTATGTGGGGATCACGAAAATACGCACAGTAGAAACCCCAGAAATAGAACAATTATACAAAGGCAGAACCTCAATGACCTTTTTAAAACAGATTATATGGTCGTACACTGTTAATAAATAATTAAGCATGGCGTTAATCGAGGCGAATAAAACACTCTTAGTCGAATGAACATACTTAATAAGGCAAAAACATTAGTTAATTAATTTCAGCTTGTTAATTATGTTTGAGTGAGAAACATGAGATTATTAATTTTAAGGACCGTGAAAAATTACAAATCTAAAATCAGAATCGGTTATAAGCTGCAAACGCTTTGGAAGCTACGCTTTAAATAAGATGTAAAAAACGAATAGCTATCTATTCACACCCCATCACTCCCAATATCTTAATTAATTAATGAATGAACCAAGGAAAGAGTTGAAAGGATACAATGTAGTCCCGATACATGACAAATTTATAATTGTATTTACTAATAACCGACACACCTCTAATTAATAATTATACTCACCGAAAGGTGTCGAAGAATAGGCTAGCATAAATACCTTAGTTACATTAAGGAAGTAGCTATCCTCTCGTAACTTCTCAACACCATCACAAGCACTACTGTTTAATACTGAATTATATGAGCAGAAACTCAATATGCTACTAACTGGATAAAGGTGAGTGCATTTTGCATAGTTAATAATAAAACACCCGAAAACGAATTGCTGAAATAATCTAGTGGTATTATCGTAAAATAGCGTTACACAAGATAACCAACCACATAATTGATCCCAAGCGATAACTAAGTCTTCTAGTAACTAGAGGTCTTTGGGAATGGAATATTCCACTAATATAGGCAATTATATGCTATTATGTACCTTTTTGCATGTATATGGTCGGGAAACCCTTTCTCCATAACGAAGCATATAAACCTTCACAATGTATCTATATTCTAGTATTATGGAATAGATAAACACGTCAAATGAAAGAATGACAACTATCGAAATTAAGTATCTATAGATATGACAACCTTTGCCGTTGTAATTACTTCAGACACTGCGCTAGAATGGATAATATAACTTCCAGTATACAAACTTAATTTAAACCATGTAAATAAGCCTGTATATCTGTTCACCGATTGTTAATTTGACCATAGTGACGTATTTTTTTACATGGGGATCACCACTTATCAAGGCCCGTAAGCCACTCGGGGATAAGGGTTATTTTGTATACAATAATCAATGGGATAATATCGTAGTAATAGTTGGTATTGGAGATTTGATAAAGCGTCTTACTTAAGGGGGCGATTAATCAGGAGTTTGTTTATGTTGGACTTGAAGACGTCCAAGTTGTAGTCAGGTGGGAAACAGGCAAACGGAAGAGAGTTCCACAGGCGTGCACTCCTCAGAAAAAAAAGCCATGTTCATGGAATCTACGTTTTAATTTAGGCACAGATAAAGAGTGGGGGAAATTACTGACAGTGGTTTTAGCTTGACGGGTGTTTATCATGAACGATTGGCGTGGGGGGGAACAGAGATTGGAGCTCGGACGAGGACGTGCCATGGAAATAACGATAAAACAAAGACAGGCTCGCAACGTCTCTTCTGTGGAAGAGAGGTTGCAGGGAAGAGAAGAGAGCATCCCCCACTAACCCACGAAATCTATTTTGTACTTTGTCAAGGCAGGAGAGGCTGTTTTTTAAGCTCCAGCCCAGATGTGGCAGCAGTACTCCATCTTTGGACGTACTTGGCTTTTATACAGATAGAGAATTGTATCAGCAGTGAGATAACTTCTGGAGCGGTAGAAGGATCCTACCATTTTCCCAGCGGCCCGGGCAACAGATTTTATATACGTGGTCCATGTATGTCTTATAAATACACAAATAAATAAATAAATACATTGAAAACGGGAAATAAATGAACGGATAAAAAAAGGAAGGAGTAAAATAAATGAATAGAGCTTATCATTAAAATAGATGTATAATAAAAGTCGTCAACAAGAAAGAAAAACAACAATAAAAACCTAAGATAGGGCAGTAACGGCGGGAGTGAACTTATGAGTATATATATAGACAGATAAATGTATATATATATATATATAGAGAGAGAGAGAGAGATAGATAGATAGATAGATAGATAGATAGATAGATAGATAGATATAGATATATGAATAAAATAAGGTATGATGCTATGATGTTATGAGAAAAATAATATATATATATTTCTAATGCTATAGGTTTTTAATTTCTTTCTTCACATATATATGTGTGTATATATATGTATGTATATATATGTATGTATATATATGTGTATGTGTGTGTGTCGAATGACAGCAGAATATCTATTCTTATTGTATTAATGCCGACCAGTTTATCAATTAAAATCTATATGCGTACTTTCTACAATTCGTTGACGTTTAGTTATACAGGCCTGTGGTAATAGATGAGTGAATGACATTTTATTATGATTTTTTCTTATGTTTTCGTGCCATCTTTTATATTAGTGAAACGTGCCAAATACGTTTATCGATTCATTCGTCCTTTTAGCATTGAAACGAATGTCTGTTCAAAAAATATTCTATTCGTTTTGCAACAAACAATTGATGATAAACTTGGATGATTGTCGACGGGTCACACTGCCGTAAGGTTAGGAGGACACCTGCAGCTTGTTCAGTCTATCTGTTTGTAAAGTGGAGGAAATCAGTTCACATTATTATGCGTCAATAAAAAGAGATGTTGTTGGTATTTAATAAAAGAAAAGGTTGTTGCGTGTTTTCACATGATCGGTTATCGATTACTGTAAGTATTTAATACTAGAAGGATCGATGGAAATTCCACAGTTGTGTATTTCAGAGGTTGTGCATTGCTGCTGTGTCTTTCATGGATGTCCAGCGTGAAAACAGACCACAGTATTATTTTACCAACTTTTTTTAAAAACTAAAATGTAGTAACTTAAGTACTCTATAATGGTTAAGGTGATTAAAATATATACCTGGTTACGCATGTCTTTTTGTCTAAAGTCTTTGTAAATGTATGTGACGTCTAACGCAGATGACTTTATATTATTATACTTACTTTGTATAAACTGAAACATACTTATCTACGTTATTTAAAATATACCATAATTTAATTATATATATATATATATAAACCTTTTCAAGTGTATCTGACGTCTAGCGCAAACAGATGACGTTATATTATTATACTGAATTTGTTCGAACTGAAACATACTTATCTAAGTCCTTTACAATATAACATAGTTAAATGATATATATATGTATATATATACATATATATATAGAAAGAGAGAGAGAGAGTGAGATACCTATATATATATATACACACATATATATATATATATATATATGGCTGTGCAGATTTATTCATTGGTGTTTGTGTTATATTTCCATTCTATAAATCTCTATAAATGTTCTATTTCCATTCTATAAATCTCTATGAATGTTCTATTTCCATTCTATAAATCTCTATAAATGTTCTATTTCCATTCTATAAATCTCTATAAATGTTCTATTTCCATTCTATAAATCTCTATAAATGTTCTATTTCCATTCTATAAATCTCTATAAATGTTCTATTTCCATTCCATAAATCTCTATAAATGTTCTATTTCCATTCTATAAATCTCTATAAATGTTCTATTTCCATTCTATAAATCTCTATGAATGTTCTATTTCCATTCTATAAATCTCTATAAATGTTCTATTTCCATTCTATAAATCTCTATAAATGTTCTATTTCCATTCTATAAATCTCTATGAATGTTCTATTTCCATTCTATAAATCTCTATAAATGTTCTATTTCCATTCTATAAATCTCTATGAATGTTCTATTTCCATTCTATAAATCTCTATAAATGTTCTATTTCCATTCTATAAATCTCTATGAATGTTCTATTTCCATTCTATAAATCTCTATAAATGTTCTATTTCCATTCTATAAATCTCTATAAATGTTCTATTTCCATTCTATAAATCTCTATAAATGTTCTATTTCCATTCTATAAATCTCTATAAATGTTCTATTTCCATTCCATAAATCTCTATAAATGTTCTATTTCCATTCCATAAATCTCTATAAATGTTCTATTTCCATTCTATAAATCTCTATAAATGTTCTATTTCCATTCTATAAATCTCTATAAATGTTCTATTTCCATTCTATAAATCTCTATGAATGTTCTATTTCCATTCCATAAATCTCTATGAATGTTCCATTTCCATTCCATAAATCTCTATAAATGTTCTATTTCCATTCTATAAATCTCTATAAATGTTCTATTTCCATTCTATAAATCTCTATGAATGTTCTATTTCCATTCCATAAATCTCTATGAATGTTCTATTTCCATTCTATAAATCTCTATAAATGTTCTATTTCCATTCCATAAATCTCTATAAATGTTCTATTTCCATTCTATAAATCTCTACAAATGTTCTATTTCCATTCTATAAATCTCTATAAATGTTCTATTTCCATTCTATAAATCTCTATGAATGTTCTATTTCCATTCCATAAATCTCTATGAATGTTCTATTTCCATTCTATAAATCTCTATAAATGTTCTATTTCCATTCTATAAATCTCTATGAATGTTCTATTTCCATTCTATAAATCTCTATGAATGTTCTATTTCCATTCTATAAATCTCTATAAATGTTCTATTTCCATTCTATAAATCTCTATGAATGTTCTATTTCCATTCTATAAATCTCTATGAATGTTCTATTTCCATTCTATAAATCTCTATGAATGTTCTATTTCCATTCTATAAATCTCTATGAATGTTCTATTTCCATTCCATAAATCTCTATGAATGTTCTATTTCCATTCTATAAATCTCTATGAATGTTCTTTTTCCATTCTATAAATCTCTATAAATGTTCTATTTCCATTCTATAAAACTCTATGAATGTTCTATTTCCATTCTATAAATCTCTATGAATGTTCTATTTCCATTCTATAAATCTCTATAAATGTTCTATTTCCATTCCATAAATCTCTATAAATGTTCTATTTCCATTCTATAAATCTCTATAAATGTTCTATTTCCATTCTATAAATCTCTATGAATGTTCTATTTCCATTCTATAAATCTCTATAAATGTTCTATTTCCATTCTATAAATCTCTATAAATGTTCTATTTCCATTCTATAAATCTCTATAAATGTTCTATTTCCATTCTATAAATCTCTATGAATGTTCTATTTCCATTCTATAAATCTCTATAAATGTTCTATTTCCATTCCATAAATCTCTATAAATGTTCTATTTCCATTCTATAAATCTCTATAAATGTTCTATTTCCATTCTATAAATCTCTATAAATGTTCTATTTCCATTCCATAAATCTCTATAAATGTTCTATTTCCATTCTATAAATCTCTATAAATGTTCTATTTCCATTCTATAAATCTCTATGAATGTTCTATTTCCATTCTATAAATCTCTATAAATGTTCTATTTCCATTCTATAAATCTCTATGAATGTTCTATTTCCATTCTATAAATCTCTATAAATGTTCTATTTCCATTCCATAAATCTCTATAAATGTTCTATTTCCATTCTATAAATCTCTATAAATGTTCTATTTCCATTCTATAAATCTCTATAAATGTTCTATTTCCATTCTATAAATCTCTATGAATGTTCTATTTCCATTCCATAAATCTCTATGAATGTTCTATTTCCATTCCATAAATCTCTATAAATGTTCTATTTCCATTCTATAAATCTCTATAAATGTTCTATTTCCATTCTATAAATCTCTATAAATGTTCTATTTCCATTCTATAAATCTCTATGAATGTTCTATTTCCATTCCATAAATCTCTATAAATGTTCTATTTCCATTCTATAAATCTCTATAAATGTTCTATTTCCATTCTATAAATCTCTATAAATGTTCTATTTCCATTCTATAAATCTCTATGAATGTTCTATTTCCATTCCATAAATCTCTATGAATGTTCTATTTCCATTCTATAAATCTCTATAAATGTTCTATTTCCATTCTATAAATCTCTATAAATGTTCTATTTCCATTCTATAAATCTCTATGAATGTTCTATTTCCATTCTATAAATCTCTATAAATGTTCTATTTCCATTCTATAAATCTCTATAAATGTTCTATTTCCATTCTATAAATCTCTATAAATGTTCTATTTCCATTCCATAAATCTCTATGAATGTTCTATTTCCATTCTATAAATCTCTATAAATGTTCTATTTCCATTCTATAAATCTCTATAAATGTTCTATTTCCATTCCATAAATCTCTATGAATGTTCTATTTCCATTCCATAAATCTCTATGAATGTTCTATTTCCATTCTATAAATCTCTATAAATGTTCTATTTCCATTCTATAAATCTCTATGAATGTTCTATTTCCATTCCATAAATCTCTATAAATGTTCTATTTCCATTCTATAAATCTCTATAAATGTTCTATTTCCATTCCATAAATCTCTATGAATGTTCTATTTCCATTCCATAAATCTCTATGAATGTTCTATTTCCATTCTATAAATCTCTATGAATGTTCTATTTCCATTCTATAAATCTCTATAAATGTTCTATTTCCATTCTATAAATCTCTATGAATGTTCTATTTCCATTCCATAAATCTCTATAAATGTTCTATTTCCATTCTATAAATCTCTATAAATGTTCTATTTCCATTCTATAAATCTCTATAAATGTTCTATTTCCATTCTATAAATCTCTATAAATGTTCTATTTCCATTCCATAAATCTCTATGAATGTTCTATTTCCATTCCATAAATCTCTATGAATGTTCTATTTCCATTCTATAAATCTCTATAAATGTTCTATTTCCATTCTATAAATCTCTATGAATGTTCTATTTCCATTCTATAAATCTC
This sequence comes from Euprymna scolopes, assembly GCF_053919585.1. Taxonomy (NCBI): domain Eukaryota; kingdom Metazoa; phylum Mollusca; class Cephalopoda; order Sepiida; family Sepiolidae; genus Euprymna; species Euprymna scolopes. Next base: position 4,944,139 of record NC_136495.1, read on the forward strand.
TATAAATGTTCTATTTCCATTCTATAAATCTCTATAAATGTTCTATTTCCATTCTATAAATCTCTATAAATGTTCTATTTCCATTCTATAAATCTCTATAAATGTTCTATTTCCATTCTATAAATCTCTATAAATGTTCTATTTCCATTCTATAAATCTCTATGAATGTTCTATTTCCATTCTATAAATCTCTATGAATGTTCTATTTCCATTCTATAAATCTCTATAAATGTTCTATTTCCATTCCATAAATCTCTATAAATGTTCTATTTCCATTCTATAAATCTCTATGAATGTTCTATTTCCATTCTATAAATCTCTATAAATGTTCTATTTCCATTCTATAAATCTCTATAAATGTTCTATTTCCATTCCATAAATCTCTATGAATGTTCTATTTCCATTCTATAAATCTCTATGAATGTTCTATTTCCATTCTATAAATCTCTATTAATGTTCTATTTCCATTCTATAAATCTCTATGAATGTTCTATTTCCATTCTATAAATCTCTATGAATGTTCTATTTCCATTCTATAAATCTCTATAAATGTTCTATTTCCATTCCATAAATCTCTATAAATGTTCTATTTCCATTCTATAAATCTCTATAAATGTTTTATTTCCATTCTATAAATCTCTATAAATGTTCTATTTTCATTCCATAAATCTCTATGAATGTTCTATTTCCATTCTATAAATCTCTATAAATGTTCTATTTCCATTCTATAAATCTCTATAAATGTTCTATTTCCAATCTATAAATCTCTATAAATGTTCTATTTCCATTCTATAAATCTCTATGAATGTTCTATTTCCATTCTATAAATCTCTATGAATGTTCTATTTCCATTCTATAAATCTCTATAAATGTTCTATTTCCATTCCATAAATCTCTATAAATGTTCTATTTCCATTCTATAAATCTCTATAAATGTTCTATTTCCATTCTATAAATCTCTATAAATGTTCTATTTCCATTCCATAAATCTCTATAAATGTTCTATTTCCATTCCATAAATCTCTATGAATGTTCTATTTCCATTCTATAAATCTCTATGAATTTTCTATTTCCATTCCATAAATCTCTATAAATGTTCTATTTCCATTCTATAAATCTCTATGAATGTTCTATTTCCATTCTATAAATCTCTATGAATGTTCTATTTCCATTCTATAAATCTCTATAAAGGTTCTATTTCCATTCTATAAATCTCTATGAATGTTCTATTTCCATTCCATAAATCTCTATAAATGTTCTATTTCCATTCTATAAATCTCTATAAATGTTCTATTTCCATTCTATAAATCTCTATGAATGTTCTATTTCCATTCCATAAATCTCTATGAATGTTCTATTTCCATTCTATAAATCTCTATAAATGTTCTATTTCCATTCTATAAATCTCTATAAATGTTCTATTTCCATTCCATAAATCTCTATGAATGTTCTATTTCCATTCTATAAATCTCTATAAATGTTCTATTTCCATTCTATAAATCTCTATAAAGGTTCTATTTCCATTCCATAAATCTCTATAAATGTTCTATTTCCATTCCATAAATCTCTATGAATGTTCTATTTCCATTCTATAAATCTCTATAAATGTTCTATTTCCATTCTATAAATCTCTATGAATGTTCTATTTCCATTCTATAAATCTCTATAAATGTTCTATTTCCATTCCATAAATCTCTATGAATGTTCTATTTCCATTCTATAAATCTCTATAAATGTTCTATTTCCATTCTATAAATCTCTATAAATGTTCTATTTCCATTCCATAAATCTCTATGAATGTTCTATTTCCATTCCATAAATCTCTATAAATGTTCTATTTCCATTCTATAAATCTCTATAAATGTTCTATTTCCATTCTATAAATCTCTATAAATGTTCTATTTCCATTCCATAAATCTCTATAAATGTTCTATTTCCATTCCATAAATTTCTATAAATGTTCTATTTCCATTCTATAAATCTCTATAAATGTTCTATTTCCATTCTATAAATCTCTATAAATGTTCTATTTCCATTCTATAAATCTCTATAAATGTTCTATTTCCATTCCATAAATCTCTATGAATGTTCTATTTCCATTCCATAAATCTCTATAAATGTTCTATTTCCATTCTATAAATATCTATAAATGTTCTATTTCCATTCTATAAATCTCTATAAATGTTCTATTTCCATTCTATAAATCTCTATAAATGTTCTATTTCCATTCCATAAATCTCTATAAATGTTCGGCTACAAATTCAACTAACTACAGAAGGAATGAGCCGAACGCCGAGAAAATGTATTTTAGTTCCAGTTTTATGTTGTACACAGCCTAAACACCTGATTAAATTTTTAGTTCTAATGTGGAGGAGACATTGCATCTTCGGTATTCGCACGATCCTATCAAGAGGTGAAGAGTGATAATGTACGTACGCATATAATTTTTTTCTTAAATATTTATTTCATAGATAAGCATTATCGTATGCGTATTGAACTTCTGATACAATATAATGCATCTATAAATACAAGACATTTACGAAAATACTGAAATTAGTTATTTTGCACGCACAGATGTATGTCATTAGAGAAGATAAACGGACATTTACACATTACATGTATTGTTTATGATGGTTGTGTACTGTGTTGGGCTGAACCCATTTTCATCGGCTTCACTCATTACAGGTGGAAGCATAGACAATGAATTCGTTATATAAAACGAATCTATAGATCTATAAACAGATGATGAATTTTTAAAAGCTGAAAAAAGTGAATGTAAGAAAGTTAACATTGCTTATGCAATGACAAATAAGCACACACACACACACACACACACACACATATATATATATATATATACATATATATATATATATTATATGGTACCCATTTGAAAAGAATTATTTTTTAAAGAATAGTATTGTTTCTTCATTTAAAGAAATGGTAAAGAATGTAGATTCAATTAATTCATAATAAAGTGGCCGAATGTACTTTTTCAATAACTAGTTAATTTTAAAAATATTCCCTATTCATTGGAAGACTCTGTAGCAAAGCTTAGTCTGTAACGTCAAACTAACAATGGAAGCGGTTCTGTTGGTTATATGTAACTGACTGAAAATCAAAATTGCGATTTTGGTATTTTTTGATTTTTTTCACTCTACAACGCACTTTGGCGTTCCACTGACTTTTAAATTCTGACTATTTAGATTATTTTTAAATTTCATCCGCTTTTCAGATTTATCGTCGAGTGAGTCTTCATACTCCTGTGTTTTGTTCTTCTTTTTTATTCCCACTTCCTCCATATTTTCATATGTTTTTAACTTACATGAACGGATTTTTTATTGCAATTTATGACTAACCATCAAGAATCAGCAAATTCTAGTCTGCTGTGATAATAATTTGCTAATCTCTTTCTCCAATCTGATGAGAAGAATAGCAGAGTTAGCATTCTTTGAAACTTCCCGGAATAAGAATTTTTGAAAATTGTTTTTACAGTATTCTCTCGAACAATAAATTTAATTGTAAATTTTAATTTACAGTTTTAATTTCTTTTCTTTCACTTTGGTAATCAATGAGAACCGATATGTCAACGTGATTATCTAGTGAACCGAGTATATGCAATCATATAAACATATAATCTTATCTGCCTATCACAGTTTTAGTAGGTTTTGTACAAGCCGGGGGTGCCGCCTTTACGGTCAGTCTTTGTTGCTGAGAAATAATTCTGCTTCGATATATTTTGTAAGGAGTTAGTTTATTGCTAATCATCTGGCAATAAATGCCAACATGGCTGTAGGCCATAATTCACTTCATCCTATTTCATTTCAAATCGAAGCCTGACCTTGTGTCTAACCCTCTGCAAGGGTAGTCAATAAAAAATAATTTTATAAGAACATGTACTTAACACTTTTATTTTTTCAAGATGATTTAGATACATTGTAACGTATTTTCAAACAAGTAAAACATTTTATTGCTTATTACTAATCAAATCTGCTGCTTGTTGTCCTTTTTGTGCATTCTTTTTATTTGCTAGTCAATGGCGGCAGAACTATGTACATTGAAACGTGCTTCACCAAAATCGAAGCTATCATTGCATGACGTCATAGATTAAGGGAAGACATTAGAAAGAAATCAGCGGCCATTAATTAAATGTTATTAACAGAATCATAGTATAAACCCACAAATCATTTATCTTTCGAGAGAAATTTATATTTAGATGAAGCTATGAACTAATAGGAAACTAATACATTTATCTTTTTCACAAAGATATTAAAATACAATTGGATATGTAAGAATCAAGACTGAATTTGAATAATTTTATTTATTCTGATATCCAAAGATGTGTTTGACTTTAAATTGTTATATATTTTGCTTAATTTACTGATTTTGACTACAACAGCAATTTATTTAGTCACTTGTAAAATCGATTTCGACTGACTAGATTGATAGCTGGTGTAGTGACTGTAATATCTGTAGAGTTGAATATCTGTAGAGTTGAATGTAATAAGCAAAGAAGAAAGCGCCTACGTGTGTGTGTATTATGTGGCTATACGACTTACCTTTAGTCTTGCTGCCATACCCAGGGACTGTCAGCGCCAGAATATCACCACACTCTTCAGCATTTCCAGGTACACTTTGGTGTTTATTTACAAGTCGACTTAGATGATGTGAGGTGACATGGTGTAACACTCACTTAAAACCACATCAAAACCATAACCGTGGGCGAAAATTTTGTTGAGCTTTGCCCTCAAATGTTGAACCGTCAGGATTTACATATTGTGGGTACTAGCAATGGTCCTGTTGCCATAACGTGTCATCGTAAAGAGCATGAGTTGTACAGTGACGCATCTCCGATCTCGCTCATTAAACATAATGTCACTTTCAGACATGATAGAAGGCTCCTATCGTTCTTGGGATTTGTACACAATTGGCCAATTAGATGGTCTGCAACAAAAAAAGAAAACAGAAATTGAATCATGTTTTATCTCGAAGAATCTATAGAAGAAAGTGGCATACGCTTATAAAGAGAAGTGTAAAAGATGAGGGAACTAAATAGTGTAAATAATAAGTTAATCTGTAAGCAGTATTTTGCCAGGACAAAGGGTTGAATTAGCGTACGTAATCTTAGCCTCATTGTGCAGAAGAAAAATTTTATATTGAATCAGTTGCTAGATAAACAAAGAGAAAGGACGATACTGTGTTTGATATTGTAATTATGTTATATGGATATGACATATTTCGATAGCATAAGAATATTTTTTGAAGATGAATATTTAAAACAAAATATTTACACAATATTTAAAATAATTAAAGATTGGACATTTTAGTTCGGAAACAAAACGATAAAATTCACAATAAAATAATATTGGCCTAGTTATGTGACGTGGTAACTAACAAAGAAACAAGGTTATCATATATGCACGAACAAATATACAAGTCATTTAGTAAAATTTAGTAAACGGACGGAGGTTCATTCGAGACTGGAAATATTGCCTCGGATTAAACATATAACAGTTTATCTTTCATTGTTTCCCCCTGGATATCTGACGTTTCATGAGAGTCACGTTATACAACACTTGTACACATCCATTTTGATTGTTAGCAGTTTAGCTTCTTCATTTTCAATTCCATAGACTAAATAAACCGTTGGTATTAGATATGCAAACATGGGGGGGTAATCACAAAGCAACGCGACACATAATAACGTCACAATATAAAAAATGTGTGAACGGTTCATTTAGTATGCTTATATATATATATATATATATATATATATATATATATATATATATATATATATAATTTACTATAATTATTAAATATCTACAGGCACTAGTGTTTCATCCTTCCCTTTTGGGGATCATCAGTGCAGGGTGTCACAAATAACGCCAGTCGAAAAAGATATACACACACACACATATATATATATATATATATATATATATATATATATATGTCTAGTCACGAATAGGCTCTTATATGGTTGACTATTATAGAAAACTGATTACATATAATGATAGATGTATCGAGGCACAGGAATCGGTATGTTTGATCAAGCATAATGATGATTCATTTAAATTGTGGGGTCTGCGTACGCGCCTGGTCCACAAAGTATGGAAATAAAAAGATTAAAAGTAAAAAAAAAAGTTTACAAGTGTTTTTGATATAGATGTACATAAGAATACTTTGATAAGTATGTTTTAACTTAAATAGGGATGGTATAATAAAATTGTGGAGTCTGCATTCGCGCCTGGCCTCCATAGAATGGAAATAGGCACAAACTTTAATAAAGACTTTTCATATCTATCTGTGTAAGTATACTTTGATAATTATATTTAAGTTTGAAGAAATATGGTATAATAAAATTATGGGGTGTTCGTTAGCGCCTAACCTCCACAAAGTACATTTTCTGTAGGCTGTTTTTGAACCCAGTCAACGACGGGTACTTTTGCCTGTATATATACATTGGTTACAGAAAGTTTTACATGAAGCATGTCATTGGTACCGTCGGTTTCAAACCCTGTAATTAGGAGATATAAATAAAGAGTGAGAGAGAAAGAGAGAAGAAAGAGAGAGAAAGAGAATAAGATAAAAAGATCAGGAGTAAAGTTACTGATGTAATGGAATAACCTAACATCACTTCACAGATGAAATGAATTATACCCTCTCACGTGACTAAGAGAGAAGGAAAAAAGACAGGAAGAGAATAAGACAAAATCTCGAGTAACTCTTATGTCACCTGTATTCCCTTATAAATAAACCCCTTCGTCTTTCATCCATAACCCCGTTTTACTTGCTGTATTTTTATTTAAAGTAAGGATATAACAGTTACATAAGAACTTTATTGCTTTCCAATTCTATAAGTGTAAAGGCCATGAAATTTCGAAACATGCTTTTCATCAGAAAGAAAGGAAAAGACCAGCATTATACAAAAATAAGTATAAAAAATAATACTAATTTCAGATATTATAAATGAATAAAATGGATAACAGATAGAAATATAAAAAAAGAGAATTAAGTAAGGAAAATATAAAAGGAAAGCAAGAAAAAATTTTAGAACTATAAGCAAACCAGATCAAAAATCGGGCGGCGTAATCCGCATATTAAATATAATGATATAAAAATAATAATATTATATATATACATATACGCACACACACACATATATATTATATATATATATATATATATATATATATATATATATATATATCTAATAACATAATATATATACATATGCATAAATACATAAATATGCATGCATATATATATATAGATAGATAAATATACTGTATTAAAAAGATTATGTTGTACTATCGGTTCATATAACAGTAAGCCGTTTTGGTGATAATAAAAAAAGCGATAAATGAAAAAAGCAATCCGATTTTATTCATTAAAATTAACCCTATGACACGGATCATTTACAATATCGAAAATTGTGAACTTCCACTAAATCCAATATGTTCCGCATGATTTCAAAATACAAACACTGATGAAAATCCGTAATCTGTGTTTAGTTAGTTCGTCTGTTCAACGATGGAAATAAACATCTAAACATCATCGCGCCAGATCAAACGGAAACCTGGCCGATCGGTTGATCGATCTTTCAATTGAATCTCATCTAGAAAAGAGTCATGCTTAGGAAAACAAACAAAACAGAAACAATAAAATGATGTTCTGTTTTTACTTGAAGTCATGCATCTTTAACACACAAATGCAAGCATGATTTAGAATCCATTTTTTTACAAATAAATGATAAACAAGTTTAATAAATAATCATCACTTCTGTAGTCTCGGATTTTTCTCCTCTAATGAAATTATATTTGTCGAAACTAAATTAAATTCGATAAATGGATGCATCAAAGACGTTTTGGATTATTAATTTTGATAAGAGAATACAGGGTTTTTTTTTCTGCAATCCGTAATGTCAAAGGAAATCGACTTCACTTGAAATTCATGTTTTTAATTACGCAATTCAAATTAGAATTGCCGTAAACCATTCGATTTTTTATGTAATTGATGAATGCTTTGTTTTAATTGAATTAATATATGAAACCATACGTGTTGTGTCTATTTTCTTTAAGCGTATTGAGTTTCAGAAATGAGACTGACATGATGGCAAATTATGATAGTTATAATTAAATTATGATTAAGATATAAACAGATTTAAAGAAATTACCAATATTATACTTAAATGGTGAGAAAATGATACATGGATGCAATTTGTATTATTGCTATTTTGTTCAATCGGTAGATTTCGTAAAGATAAAGAAAACATCCATAATCTCAGATAAACTTTTCATTAAACTATTCAGACAAAGAAAAAACTGAGACTAGCAACATCACATATGGGAGACAGGTTGCGGAGAAGATAAGGTGAAGGCAATTATATTACAGATACATTCCTGCATCTTCTTAAGAACCCGCACATGGACCCCAGATTCACCATCCTAAATGTGACAGCAATATTCCATACTTGGTAAAATAATACATTTGTAAAGATGCTGCATAGTTCAAACGCACCATTGCATGAGTGGACTAGTCACGTTCACCAAATATGAGTTTATGTTGCATAGTTTTTTATTAGAAAAGGACTGGTGTTATATATTTGTTGTTCGTGTTAGTAAGATAGTCTTAGAAGTTCATGTTGTGTGCAGATATATCGCGTATATATAAAGAGAGAGACAGTTATGTATATATAAAGAGAGAGACAGTTATATATATATATATATATATATATATATATATATATATATAAAGAGAGAGACAGTTCTGTGTATATAAAGAGACAGGGTACATGTTAATACAAGAGAGCCGAGAACATGTATACACAATGAGAGGAGATTTATGATATATTGATAGATAGACCGAGAGATAGTGCGTTTGACATTTATAATGTTTGACAGTTCTGTGAATGGGAGTGTTTCTATAAACATTAACACATATTATATTTATCTATTTTTGCGATAATGATTTTCACAAAGTTCTTATAATATAAATTATCAATACCTTTTATGTTGAATACATAACACGAAGACGCAGATACAAAAAGATGATGTTGTTTATTCCATTACGACCGGTCAATGGTTTTGCATTAAGGAATTCAAGTCTTTACATGATTCTTTCTTCTAATAACCTTCGCTTCCAAGATTCCATGTCAGCTCTGTCTCTGACTCCTCTTCTCCCCAGACTGACTGAGTCCGACCGACTGAGTTTTTAGACTGACTGACCAAAGCTCTCTATATTGAGACCCATGACGTAATTGCATGACCAACACGTGCATATTAGACACATGGCATGACATGCCTCCGTCTTTTAGCATGCATTGTTAATCACATGTTTCAATTCCGATTTCTCTAACCTACTTTACAAATATGTTTAATATTTTCTATTGTTCTGATCTAGATTCCTGATTTTAATTTCATTTCATTACATGCCTTTCTCTATAAACAGATATCTTTTCAATAACATTCTTATTTCAATAAAATTATGTATTCTGTATTTATTTTAACTTATAATCGGAATTCTCAATCATCGACTATCCTCTCATATTTACTCACTTACAAGAACAGGCGGCTGTTCCATAACAAAGATAGTTAGGCGTGAGAACGTGTTTATAACGATTAATTCATAATGTAAGTTTATTAAACCAATTCAACGCATTTTTTTATTTATTTGTTTATAAATCAAAGTAATTTCAGACGTAATCCATTCACTATCAGGATAGACACTGTTTTTTTTTCATCTTATTTATTCCTCGGTGTTATCGACGGTGATTTACAAATGCCCAGATTAGGAGATACGCGTGGTCGCACGCAAGATTCATATAATGGACTTACCCTCTCTTTAATTATCCAAAAAACCGACAGATCAGCCCAGTTACCAAAGTTAAAAGACCAGCAGTTGAATGAATACTACGAAACTATACTGAAAATACGGCATAATCAGGTTGACACACCGGTTCTCGTTAGATCACCGAAGTTAAGCAATGTTGAAGCTGGTTAATACTAAATGGATGATCATTTCGGACTTTCAGGTGTTGTATGTGCTCTCCGCTTATCTCGGCATTGTTTCCAGTCGTCTTTGACTTCTGCTTGCTACTGGACGCAAGCAGTGCCGATTCAAGAGAGGTGTGGTTGGTGATTACACAACCCTTGCCTCACAATTATACACGCAACTGCCCTTACAGGGGGTTTCCGTTGTCCGTCGAGACTGAACTGGAACATCGATACTGAAGATCACCACAAAATCAACAAGTTTGCTGTTGACTTTCAAACAGTTTGGTATAAACCGACAGAAGACTAATATGACGATACTTAGTTGATTAACATATTTTTAAAAAAAGGAACAACATTTTGATAAATAAAGATTAAATAATTTTAAAACGATAGAAGGAAGTTCAGTAATACAACGTTTGCCAAAAACCAGGCGATTGAATCAAAACCGGAAGTCTTAGACTAGTCAGAATCAGAAATTATCCTAGACGCCATTTTTGGAGTGACCAAAAGAATTAGGAGATCAGTTTTCGAAGCAAAAACGTATAACAACACCGTAATCTTCTACAGAATAATTTCGATGTAAAAAGAGATCAGCTTTATTAGAAGATGAAATAAGCTGAAGACCATTAAACATGAAATAAGCTGAAGACCATTAAACATGAAATAGCTGAAGACCATTAAACATGAAATAAGCTGAAGACCATTAAACATGAAATAAGCTGAAGACCATTAAACATGAAATAAGCTGAAGACCATTAAACATGAAATAGCTGAAGACCATTAAACATGAAATAGCTGAAGACCATTAAACATGAAATAAGCTGAAGACCATTAAACATGAAATAAGCTGAAGACCATTAAACATGAAATAAGCTGAAGACCATTAATCATGAAATAAGCTGAAGACCATTAAACATGAAATAAGTTGAAGACCATTAAACATGAAATAAGCTGAAGACCATTAAACATGAAATAGCTGAAGACCATTAAACATGAAATAAGCTGAAGACCATTAAACATGAAATAAGCTGAAGACCATTAAACATGAAATAAGCTGAAGACCATTAAACATGAAATAAGCTGAAGACCATTAAACATTAAATAAGCTGAAGACCATTAAACATGAAATAGCTGACTTTCCAATATCAACCAAAAATGATTATAGATTCTCCAAAAGTCAAGAGAATCAATCATTTGAGATGAGATGGAAGTCATTATTTCTTTCATAGTTGCTAGACTTAATATCATAAATTTCTTTATTGAAGGCATTGCTAGTGTTGTGTTATTTGTTTCCATGAAAAACATCGAGAATAAAATAATCTATAATTATGATAAACATTATAATAATCGTTCTTATGATTTGTAAAAATAAATTATCAGAAGGAATGTTATAGAAGCGTAATGTTTATAACTGAAATATTAACATTTAATAGTTCACAGGAATGTATCGGGCAGTTTTAGGAACGTAGGACAAAGGAAATGGATAAACAATATACATTTTGAAAAAACATGTGATGTGTTTTGATGCTACGTAGAGGTTGACGTCAGAAAAAGAAATGAGTTTTATATAACACGTAGAAAGTAGAGGGTTAGATTGGATTCGGTTAGATTGGATTCGTTTAGTCATGGGAGCACTGGACTGGTAAAATGAATATATGTAGTTGTGGGGAAAAAAAAGATGTGACACCGCGGCAGCAACAACTCGCAACCACAATAAATGGACATATTAAACAACTTGGTTGTTTGAGTTTTTTTGTGAGAGACAGGACGCGTTGGAACATACGAAAATTGTTTTTATTCAACGTATGTCGGTTTTTGTCTAGAACAAATGTAAAAAATATTTATCGTGTTTCTGTCTATAAATTGTTTAGTATGTCGATACGTACAGATAACTAATCATATATACACATATGAACATTCGTTATGCACATCTTTACATTACACTAGAACTTCGGAAGGATTGTATTGATATCTTAAGACTATCTCGACGTCACTGATTGAAGTAATGATTACGATGGTAAATAGCAGAAGTGCACAAAGATGAAAATCGATAAGGAGAATGAAGTTTGAATTGAAGCTCACGATGAGGAATAAAAGTGTCAATTCCAATAGGAAGCCAATCAGTTATCTCCTTTGCAGTATCATTCGGAGACATACCAAAGTTAGGATCTTATAAAGCATTACATAGGAATCTGTGAAGTCCATGCAAACCAGCTCTCGACTAGTTAAACGTCTTCCTATAGAATGGACTATCAACAGAAGATTTCAACAACAGCATGATTAGAATAAACCAACGGAAAAGAGGAGTAAACCAAACAAGTGAGAAAAAGATCAATTATCAGGAAAGGCGATTTGGGAAAAGTCATGAGACAGAGAAAAGTTAAAACAGATTTCATCAGTAAGATCTGTTGATTAAAGTGGGGGCTTACTGATTAGTATTCAAGTCACAAAAAACAAAGATGGCACCTGATGGATGAAGTAGCAAGGTATTATTAATATTGCTTTATAAAGTATCAACAGCTGAATGTTCATAGTCAGAAAATGGATAATATAAAAATAATAAGAAGTGAAGTGTAACAAATACAATTTAAGACGAACAAAAAGGCACGATTCACGATTTGAGACACGTAAAATGGAGAGGTTCATGTTTAAATAAAGAGCAAGCCCATGTAAATGCGTAGAAGCGGTTAATCGCATAATAGTACATTTAAGTACAATATAAATTCCACAATAAATCAGTGTTATCAACAGAATAATTTTGGATTAAAATCACAGACAGAAGAAATATGAGGAGATTTACAAAACAGAAAAATTGGACATCGAGAATGTCTGTCTTAAAACTTCTGATGTTAATATATAAATATTAAGTGATATTTGACGATTTGTAGATGACGTAATAATGAGAAGGGAAAGAAAGCCAAAATGACTTTTAAACAAAGCAACCCTCAAAGAGACCCGACCCCTAACATTGCATCTCCTGAATTCCAAACAGGCTGGATAAAAAAGGCCCATCAAGAGTGAAATAGAGAGAGAAAGGATTACTAGGCTGATCGCTAAAAGTATGCCCTTCAACTGGACATAATGTGTTTGAGAACAAACCGTTTATTTATGGTGACACCATCACTATTCAACAAAGGCAAGGATGGCCTTCTCCTCAGATGTAAGGCGGTATGTAGTATTTGGAATCCCAGCTTGCTATGTAGGTAGTTTTAGAAATAGAAATTATATAAGCATATTTTGGGTTTCCCATCAGCGAGTTGGCAGGGTCGCAAAAGGTTAGGTTTGACAGGTATCAACCTAGAGAGAATGCACCGGAAATTAAGGGTGACATGGGAATTGTGGTCGTAGGCTTCCGGTTGACGACCACATGGGGAGAGAGTGGTTTAGACAGCAGAGGAATGCAGATCGGAGATTTCAGGCTCTCCGAAAAACCAGGGTTTGAGATGATAGGCTTGCCTTGAAATAAAAGATTGAAGCTTCAAATCCATCTTGTGCTCATTAATGCATCTGTCTGCAGCAGTAAGTACCACACCCCATGAGATGGAGACCAGTACCCAAGAAGATATGATCCGGTGGCCAAGGCAATCAGGTGTGTATGCATTATGTTATTTGCACATACATGTCTCGAGCAAGAAATGGTGTAAGGATAAGAACACACACACACACATATAATAGTGCACTTCACGTAACATACGTAAGAGCATACACATACATATGTAAGGACACAGACTCTTAAAAGTAACAATAAACAGTAAAAAGAAATCGAACAGAACAGTAAGAGTAAAAAGTAAACGATTAATTAAATAAATATTTAAATATTTAAATAAATAAATATTTAAATAAATAAATAAATAGTAGGACGCAAAAGCCTTCATTTAACAGGGAGCCAGACATTTTTAGAGATTCAGTGTCAAGGTTGATCGGATCCAAATAATACCTACATACCCCATATATGTTGAACTACCGTGTGTCTTCTTGTTGTTTGATTCATTTTTACTACATTTTATGATAAACTCTCATATCTTCTAGACTTCAATGAATTTGTTTTTGTTTGTGTATTGATATTCATATTAACCCCCTTTTTTTATTTATTTTAAAAGAAAATACAATGTTCTTATATATGAGTCGTGAAATTGCATTCATTAGCAAAAGATCTAGTTAATTTGTATATTGTTTGAAGCATTCATTTTAATTAATTTCCTATTAGTTTTTATGTTCTTATGGGGTGATCATCTTTAGTTAACTATTACGTGTAATTATATTCATACATATATTCTACATGATTTAGACTTGCGTAAAAAGTTTATAGTAAACACGAAATTCTTTATATATATATATATATATATATATATATATTTATATATATATATATGTATATATTTTTGCTTAAAAAATTTTGCTTACCAAACTCTTACCAAAATATTTGAACCCATGCGAAACTATGTATTTGGGTTTTAGTTCGGAAATCCGTACAAACGTGTGAAATTAAAAAAGAACATGAAATTTGCCAGGTGAAGGTCGAACGCCGGCATTATGAATGTGGATGCATGACGTATAGCTAATGGTTTATGTATTTATTTTTAACCTTGCAGCAAGCCTGTTTTCATAGCTTAGTCATTAACGGAAGCTAAACGTATATTTGGATTCTCGGTAGTGGCGCACGAGTCATTTTAAATTCTTTTTTAAATCATTACTACCATATAATTCGGCGTATAAGACGGCTCTTAAAGTTTAAAAAATCATCTTTAAAAGCAATACTTCATAAGATAACAAGTGTTGAAATCTCTAGCCTAGGCTAAGCAAACCTGGTTTCGTGATTTAGCAGTCGTCTTATACAATCGATATATGATTAATTTATTAAAATTTACTCCAATTTTATACCTCGTCTTATCTGACGGTCGTCGTCTTATACGCCGAAATATACGGTTTATATTGGATTCAATATGATATAAGAAATAAGAAATTTGCATTAATCAAAATATTTTTAAGAGTATTTTACGAGCGGGCAATGCCGGGTTCCCTGCTAGTACAACAATAAAAATACCTAGAAGGAACTAATAATAACATCCCACTACAGCTTCAGCAGTAGATCATGTCGATATTGCTGTGTTTTAATAAAACTAAACAAAAACATTCAACCGTAAATCTTATCAACATTATTTTATCTAAACTAAACAATCTGTAGTAAAAAAAAAAAAGGTTTTGAGATGTTTCAAACAAAAAGACGTGATCAATGTCATTAAAGTTTAAATAAACTGAACAAATACTATTTTCACTTGAATTTGTGCTATTTGTACTCTATTAGTTCAATATATACTTGCATACATTCAATGCATCTTCTAAAGATATTTCAATATTTGAATACAAAAAAAAACTGATGTGTAAACACCCGTATGTCATGCATATATTTCTGAGCTAGATTCTTTTATTTCTATTTAAATGTAGATTTCTATAAAATTGTAATAAATGTAATCTCGTGTCAGCATCGTTAAAAAATTTCGTAACATTTAAAATTTAAATAAATCGATATTTCTTGCTTTAAACACTCATAAAATGTTGTTAATACTTAAATTGTTAAATAGTTTTAAATATGACTAATTGCAGATTTTTAATAAAAAGATGTTCTTTAAATTAAATTAATTTTTTCATTCATAAGTCAGTTTATAAAAAAGATTTATACTTGTGAGAACAACATCAGCAGTTCGAGACTTGCAGCATTTGTAAAAGTCTCTACTTTATTTGGAATGTTTTATTCAGATAAGGAAGTTCTTATAATGACCAATACATAAAGATAATAGTAGGCTCAGATCCAGCAAATGAATTTAGCTAAATATTAAATACTATTTAATACGGACAGTAATTGGTTTCTCCTAGGAAATATTTAAAATTATTTAACACGAAACTTGATGGTGGTATTCGTCATCATCAATTCACAATGCATTTATAAATTCAAAGAATGAGGTCGGGTGCTACCAGATTAGGCTGTCTCAAGATACGGACTTCCTAACCTAAAGCGTATCAAACATTAATGTCATTGTTTTCCCCTTTGCTAAACTGGATTATGCTCTACAAACCCAAGAATGTATATTTTTTAATCTAATAAACGGAAGAACATAAATAAATATTTTAAGATATAAATAACTAAAACCGGAAAACTTTTACAAAAAAAATACCTGATTTCACATTAAATAGCCTGAAAATAGATGGACACCTCCATATACACATACGCACACACACGTATATATATATATATATAGATATATATATATATATATATATATATAGAGAGAGAGAGAGAGAGAGAGATTGATAGATAGATAGATAGATAGATAGATAGATAGATAGATAGATAGATATACACACATACTAGCAGGCCATTAGGCGTTTCCCGGTCGTACAAACGCTTGATATGATATTTTAATTGCTAAAGATTCGGTATTCATTATTAAAGAGAAAATTCTTAAATTGATTATTATATTGTATCGCTGTATCATGATTCCAAAAGCAAAAAAAAAAACTAATGACTTGAGTGGTATCCGTTAGAAGCGAAACCAAAACGTTAAGCCTTTACCGGTTGAACTATTGACGAATGAATTAGAAATCATTAAAAACTAAGCAACTTTATCCCATAACTTTATATTTGTTTGTGCGTAGGATTGACAGGTTAGGTCGAATTACTCTAAGTCCTCTATATAGCAAATTTAACGTCTGTAGATCAACTATTTGAAAAGGAGTTTGATAAACACCATTTTGCACACATACAGATATATATATATATATATATATATATATATATATATATATATATATATGATATGTGTGTGCGCGCGAGTGAAATTTTCACACTAAGTGCTACGTAATTATGCACAATGTAGAAACTATGTATAAATAGATCTGAGCGTATTAGTTAAATGAAGCCAATCATATATTTAGAAACCATAAACATCGTATCTCAAAGGTATATACAAGTTTGTTAAGTCCCTCGTATATAAATCATCGAGTATATTAAGAAGTTGGTTTTAATAAGTACTAGCAATTCCGCCCGGCTTTACTCGGGCCCTTTGTATTTTTCATAACTTTATGTGCATATGTATATATTAAAAAGTGTGCATATGTACGGTAATGCCTCTCTATATAATAGGCTTCCTTAACTAACATAGAGAAAAGTTGGTAGAGACCGCAGACAGCAAATTTTGTTTAAATTTGACCGCAATTTTGACCCCTTAACCTTTACTGTTTTGGACTCAAATCAAATCATAAAGTTAGATCCATGTCCACGGAACCTATACCTAAAAGTTCAAGTGTTTAGATCCAAAATTGGCGGAAGAGTTTGGTAAACTTCTGAAAAATCAAATCGTTGAATTTTTACCCCTTAACACCCAAATTTCTTGCCGAAAACCATTTATAAAAATTTTGCTAAATCTCAGTACCCTGTATATCAAATTTTGAGTGTGTAGACTGAAAATTGACAGAGATATTGTGTGGGGAAATGTACACAGACACACAGAAAAATACACAGAGACACTTTCACTTTTATATATATACTAACATTTCAGCCTGTTTGGAGGTGGATGTTGAGCAAAAAGAAAAGCGGTCATTTTTTTTTAAATTTGACCCCTATTATAACCCCTTAACATTTATTGTTTAGTGCTCCAATCAAGTTATTAAGTTAGAGCCATGTCTAAGGAACCTATATCTAAAATTTTAAGTGTTTAGATCCAAATAATAAACACTTACAAGCCTCCAAAATTGGAAAAACTTCAAATTAACTACGAAAATCGCCATTTTTACATCTCCAACACATTTGAAAATAATTTCTGACGAGGACGCATCACAGAACGTCGGAAACGCGCGTAAAAACTATTTCAATGACTTAAAAACATTATTACAATGATCCAAACATAATTCCCAATGAAAAACCAAGACACGGAATAATAAAATAATTTTAAAAAATACACATTGTTGGTGACTACTCCCTTATTTAAATATGTATATATATATATATATATATATATATATATATATATATATAATCATTTTTATACCTACAGACAATAGTGTTTCATGTGTTCGCAATCATCAGTGCTGGAAGTAATGATTGCTACTGGTCGAGAGATCTGAACCCCGATACAAAATCACTTTTGACTATTTGCTAGAACGTAACCTCCAGGCCACCATCAAGACCCAGGAGAATTAAGGGAAATTTAACTACTAAAAAAACAAAAAACAAACAATTACAGGCATAATATTAATTAGTCAATAGCGTTAAAACTATTAGAAATCGTGAACATCATATATATATATATATATATATATATATATATATATATATATATATATACCTGGATATTGAGTGTATTTAAATATATAAAATCTGCATCATCATCATAATTACGTTGATCTGAACTTCAAAATTAAATAAAAAAACAGAAATTATATCGTTTAAGCTGTATCTGAATCTATTATTTTAAGTCGTTTATTCGATGGGTTCCTGTTAAACAAAGCAAGGCCGTTCGAGAAGCCAACTTTTACTAAAGAATGCATTTATAAAAGTCCAATAAAAAAAACCGCGTATAAAACCGGGAGAAATACACAAGACTTCGTTCGAAGATAATTAAATGACGCACTTGTTTCGGGCAACTGATCAGAGATAAAAACCTCACCAATGCACGAGTTTCTAACGACTTGTAAAGAAAAATAGGAAAGCTCCATTTAGCTATCTCTTTATCTTGTTTTTATCAACTCTTTTTAGCATGTTTCTTTGCGTTTATTTTCTGCGAGTCTTAGCCTTGGATCTGAGGTTTCCTATCTTTTGCAAACATTAAAGATTCGCTTGTCTTCCTATTTCTTTCTTTCTAATATTGTGTTTACCTTTTTATCGTTTACTAGTGAGCACCTTCAATCAAAAATGACGAAAAAAATTTTCCTTCTCCTATGTGTAATAGAGCGCATATAAGCACTATGAAAATATCATCAGCAGCAGCAATGAATGAATGGCAAGTGATTGTATTAGCAGCAGGAGCATCGTTTGAACACGTATGCAAATTGACAAGTGTGCTCGGACCTGCGTCTGAAGAAAAAGAAAAAAAACGGACACCATGCGACCGGAGAGAAACAAAGTCGGCGTCTAAGTAGATGGTTAGATGGACATGTGCCAGGGAGAAACTTTTTAAGTTGTGTCGAGACGGTAGAGTAGCTTTAATAACTGATTCTGTTAAGAAAGAAAAAATGCCGATACGAATTTCAATTTATTTATTTTCAGTTTTATTTTTATGAGTTACAAAAGTAAAGTGTGACTGCCACGTTACATACGTTTCTCACTCTATATTCATATAAAATAACGGAATTACGTCAGTAATTTAATCTTTTCATAAATGTTATTACCATTTCTGATGATGTAAAAACAAATTCCTGTCCATTGGAAGTGAAAGATTTATTTGAAATTAGTCATTTGTGTATTTATTTAAAATATTATTTAATTTTATTCTGTACGAACCCGACAATGGAAGACCAGTAAAAACGAAAAAACTTGGATTTATAAGACCAAAAACCCCAACCTTCATCGACCTTCGTGGCCTGTGGCGCAGTAGATAGAGGTGTTGATTCTCTACGCTTCCAGGTGAGCATTGTCTGAAGATAGCGGTTTCAATCCTATCCAAAGCAGGTAAGAGGTATAGTTGGCCAAAATATGGTGAGACAACAATAACAACTATGGAAGGCAGTAATTACTGAGGATACAGTAACCAGACTCAGCATTCATATCCTGTCGCGGTTAATCACATGGAGAAGACCAAAGAATGAGTTAGCCGAAGCGTGATGAAACAACAGCATCTATGGACAGTCCGCACAGAAATAAATGAAAGATTTCTCTTCGAATTTATTTTAGTATTTGAGAGCTGATAAACTTAGCTTTCTAATTTCTGCTCACCAGTTTCATTAGTTTACAAAAATGCATGTATTTTGCTCACTAAATTTTGTGTGGCGGGATAGTTTTTTTTATTATTATTTATGTTGAAATGAATACACATTTATCTTTATTATAGGGTAAAATATTATTCTTTATACGGTTTTACTTGATTTCAAATAATCAACACAAACTGCTATTTCTTTTCGCGACATTAACTGTAAGGATCAATGTGTAGTACTTACATAAACAAAACAAAATTTAAACTGATAGTGATGGTTTAAACATATTGTAGTCAGGTGGAAAGCTGGTCAGCGGAACAGAGTTTCCCAGGCGGGTAGTTCTAAGAAAGAAGCTTTATTCACGAAATTTGCGTTTAGATTTAGGCATAGATAAAGAGTAGGTGAAAGTGTTTATATTTGTTGTTGCTAGGGGAGTGTTTGTTGTGATTATTTTGCAAGGAAACCCCATAGGTTGAAGCTCAGACGAGCACTTGTTATAAATATAACGATAGAGCAGAGACAGGCAACGTCTCTTCCATAAAACAGAGTTTACAGGGAAGAGGAAGAATAACACTTACTGGGTTTCGAAGCCTTGTTTTTTACCTTATCAAGGCAAGATAGGTGCTCCGAGCATCTCTCGCCCAGGTATGGGCATTACCCCATTTCTGGCGCGTATACAGGTAGTTATTTTCACCGGGAGTGAGTTACTTTCTGTGATATCCTTTTATGTGTCCTTAATCGTTTTACAGGATTCTTGAGACATCACTAGGAAAACGTGCACCCATCGTCGTATGAATCAGTGTATAGCTGTGTCAAGAGGGCATCTTATTTCGCCTTCGAATGCTTTGCTATCTTGAATAATTGGTCAGGTTGTCCCGACAAATCTTTGTACGAAGGGATTAAAGAAATTTCAGGGCGGTGACTAGTGGGTAATTGTAACTTTCCTAAATCCATGCGTTGAGTTGTGTTTAGGAAAATGATGTTTCTTACTCACATGGCATTCTCGCACCTGTCATTACCAGTGATTACTCACTGGTGAAAACAGGAGGAATACTATTCTATAATATTGCTTATTATTTCTACAATGTTTCTGCTCATATTCAGGTGCACTTTTTAGCTTGAAAAAATATTCATGTTAAAGTAGGAAACTTGCAGAGAATTTCGAACTGAAAGCTTTATTTAACCTGACGGCTAACTTTATCTACTGTCGTTAGAAACATTTCAGCCTGGCGTTGCCCGGGTGTTTGGAAATGTGTGTTGAGCAAAAAAAAAACGGTCAATTTTTTAAACTTTGATCCTTATTATGATCCCATAAAACTTATTGTTTTGTTCTCAAGTTAACTTATTAAATTAGATCCACGTCCAAGGAGCCTATATCTAAAATTTCAAGTGTTTAGACAAAAAATTGGCGAAGGAGTTTGGTATAATTCTCAAAGGTCAAATCGTCGAACTTTGACCCCTTAACAGCCAAATTTCTGGTCGAAAATGAGTTACAAAATTTCCCCAAATCTCGATAAGTTCTATATCAAATTTCGAGTCTGTAGACTGAAAATTGACAGAGTTACTGCGTAGGGAAATGTACACAGACACACACACACACACAGACAGACATGTTCACTTTTATAAATATACTAGCATTTAGCCCGGCGTTGCCCGGGTGTTTGGAGGTATATGCTGAGCAAAAAAATAAATGAATAAAAATAACAAAAACAGTTAATTTTTTTAACTTTGACCCCTATTATGCCCTTATAACATTTATTGTTCTGGGTTCAAATCGAGTTATTAAGTTAAATCCATGTCCAAGGCACCTATATCTGAAATTTCAAGTGTTTAGACCAAAAATCGTGGGAAGAGGTTGGTAGAGTTCTCAAACGTCAAATCGTTGAACATTGACCCCTTAACGTTTTGTCTGGGCTGACGTTATCCGCCTGATAGTAAGGGACCCGAACCTTGGATTAACCACTAAGGAGGCTGTCCTATCAGCAGGTGCAAAGTACTGGGGCTGCTGTATTGCCATTTGGTGAATGGATTCTGAACCATGCAGTAGCTTCTGGTGGGGCCTCTCGATGCCATACTAGTGGGTAATTGTTACGGCTTTACCTTATCATTAGCTACAAATAAAAAAAAAATTCTTCGTTTCTTTTTCTCTCTTAATTTCCCCTCTCTGTCCTGCTCTAAGTAAATCTGACGACCTAGTCCACAAATTTCAAAATTTCATCATGACAAGTTTCAAGAAAAAATACACGATTAAACCCGGTTCTCCAACTTCCAACGTAGACCCCTACTACCATGTCTCCTTCTCCAACATCAGGGATCTACGTTCTAACCTTCCAGAGGTTGAAACCCAATTACAGGAGACTAAACCAGACCTTTTATTTTTAAGTGAAACTGGCATTGGACAGGCTATTTCCCTAGAAGAGTTTGCAATTAAAGGATACTCTAACTTGACTTCTAAATCTGACCCCCAAGATCGCCATGGGCATGGAATATGTGCCTATATTAAAGATGGCTTTCCATGTGGTAGGGACGTCTCCAGGGAAGATCCTAACTTACCCTATATGTGCTTCCGGGTTGCTTTAGCTCACACTACGGCATTTTATTTACTCTCTATCGCCCCCACAACAGCAGAGTTACTATCTTTCAAAGCATATCTGAGAAAATTGACCAAGTCCTATCTGCTTATCCTTCAGCTAACATTCACGTATGTGGAGACTTCAATGTTCACAACGTGGAATGGTTGACCCACTCAAACAAGACCGATGATGAGGGGAGGTTCTGTCATGATTTCTCCATTGCCTATGACCTCACTCAGATTGTTCAGGAACCCACCCGTGTGCCCGACAATGACGGCCAGTATGCGAGCATATTAGACCTTTTTCTCACAACTTGCCCTGAACTATGTTCAGTTTCTGTTCTGTCGCCTCTTGGATCTTCCGACCACTCTGTTGTATCAATTAAGATAAAAATGAAATGTAATAAGTCCCCATACGTACCTCTCCATCGTACAGTATATCGATACACTAAGGCTGACTGGGATAGCTTCCGTACATTTATAACTGATCTACCTCTGCATTCCATATTTAAAAAAGATGTGTCCTCTATAGTATTAGACCTGACGGAATGGTTAATTGTAGGTATTGATCGTTTCATACCCTCGAAAAAGTTTCAGCAAAAACCTAACAGCCAGCCATGGTTCTCTCCAGAATGTGCTGCTGCTATTGCGCACAGAAATCACTTTTTCCACTGTTTCCAACGTAATAGATGTATGGAAACTAAAGCCGCTTTCAGGACTGCCAGCAACCATTGTAAGAAAGTAATAAAGAGCGCAAGGTGGTTGTATGCTCAATCTGTTAAGTCCAAAGTAGCTGAGCAGCAGCTTGGTTCCCACCAGTTTTGGCAAATAGCAAACAGAATTCTGAACAGAAGCGTGTGCTCCATCCCAACTATCATCAATGGACCTGAGGTAATCTCGTCAGCATCAGACAAAGCCAAACTCTTTGTCAAGAACTTTGCAGCTAATTCTACCTTTTGCCGCCAACCCCCAATATTTCCTCCTGTATCTGAAAACACACTATGTGATATACGCATATCTGTACGTGATGTTGCCAAGCTAATCAAAAACCTTGATTCCAGTAAAGCAACTGGCCCGGACGGTATTCCAATTATAGTATTCAAAAAACTTCAACCTGAACTAGCGCCCATACTTACAAAATTATTTAAACGTTGTCTTAAGGAGAATAGTTTCCCATCTCCCTGGAAAATTTCATCAGTATGCCCTGTATTTAAGAATTCAGGTGATCGCTCATCTCCCCCTCAGTACAGGCCAATAAGTCTCCTGTGCGTCATGAGTAAGTTGCTGGAATCTGTGTTAAATACAGAAGTAATCAACCATCTCAACAAAAATAACCTTCTTAGTGACACTCAATATGGTTTCCGTTCTGCTAGATCTACAGCAGATGTGCTTACAGTTATATCTCATAGGATTAGCAAATTTCTCGACGGAGGCAACCTTTCTAGGGCAATTGCTCTTGACATATCTAAGGTCTTTGATAGGGTATGGCATAAAGGTTTACTTCATAAGATCTCTAGCTATGGTATAGCTGGAAATGTCTTCTCAATTATTAAATCATTTCTTTCTGATAGGTTCATAAGAGTAGTAGTTGAGGGGCAAAAATCAGAAGCCCACAGTATTAATGCCGGTGTCCCTCAGGGGTCCATCCTGGGCCCAACTCTTTTCCTGATCTACATTAATGATCTTCCAAATCACATCCTTACATCATTTGTAGACATTTATGCTGACGACACTACCATTTATGGTACCACATCTAAGAGAGTAAACGACCAAGTTCTCTCCAATTCTCTCTCCTCTGATCTTGAGCATGTAGTACACTGGGGAAAGGAGTGGCTGGTTACTTTTAATGCATCTAAAACCAAGGTTCTCTCTTTACATCATCAACATTCTGATCCCCATCTGGCATCAATTGAAATGAATGGCTATCGTCTTCAGGAGGCCTCAAGTTTTGACAAGCTTCTGGGCTTGATCATTACTCCTGATCTTAAATGAAACACGTATATCAAATCTGTTGCCAAGGCCGCTGGAAAAATGGTGGGATCTTTCTATCGATCCAGTAGATATCTCACTGCTGATGCTATTCTCTATTTATATAAGAGCCAGGTACGTCCAAGGATGGAATACTGTTGCCACATCTGGGCAGGAGCTGCTAGAAAGGACTTGTCCTGCCTTGATAGAGTTCAAAATAGACTTCGTAGCCTCGTAGGAGATGTCCTTTTCTATTCCTTGCAACCTCTATCTCACAGAAGAGATGTTGCGAGTTTGTCTCTGATGTATCGTTATTTTCATGGAAAGTGTTCGACTGAGCTTCAATCTATGGTCCCCCCTCGCAAAACTTTCACAAGAAACACTCGTTTAGCTGTAAACACTATCAATAATTCCCCCCACTCTTTATCTGTGCCTAAACCTAAACGTAGATTCCATGAACAAAGCTTCTTTCTTAGAACTGCACGCCTGTGGAATTGTCTTCCGTTTTCCTGCTTTCCGGCTGACTACAATATGGTTTTGTTCAAGTCTAACGTAAATAAGTTCTTGATGAGCCGTTCCATATAAGTTATCAAATTTAACAAATTTTCATTACTAATGATTATTATATTGTCCAATTTCTACAGTACACTCTTTAACCCTTATCCTTGAGTGGCCTCTTGGCCTTGATAATGTGGTGATACCTATGAAAAAAAAAGAAAAAGTCCAATGTGAACAAGTTCTAATTGAATCGTCCCCCTAAGTAATCCAAGTTACAAAATTCCCACTGTGCTAAAATCACAATGACTAATGTATACCTATTAACCCTTATCCTTGAGTGGCCTCTGGGCCTTGATAAGTGGTGACACCCAACACAAACAGTCAAATATCTGGCCAAAAAACGATAAATATTTTCCCAAACCTCAGTACTCTTTATATCAAATTTCGAGTCTGTAGACTGAAAATTGACAGAGTTATTGCGTAGGAAAATGTACACAGACACACACACACAGACACGTTTACTTTTATAGATAGAATAGACTAGCATTTCGGCCCGGCGTTGCCCGGGTATTTGGAGGTGTATGTTGAGCAAAAAAAAAAAGTGGTCATTTTTTTCTAATTTGACCCCTATTATGACCCTTAAAATTTATTGTTTTGGGCTCAACTCAAGTTATTAAGTTAGATCCATGTCCAAGGAACCTTAATCTAAAATTTCAAATGGGTAGACCCAAAATTATCGAAGTAGTTTGGTTGCGTTCTCAAAGGTCAAATCGTTGAACTTTGACCCTTTAATCGCCAAATTTCTAGCCGAAACCCAGTCACATCGATTTTCTCAAATCTCAGTACCCTGTATATCAAATTTCGAGTCTGTAGACTAAAAGTTGACAGTAATAGCATAGGGAAATGTACACAGACACACACACACACACACAGACACAGACACTTTCACTTTTATAGATATACTAGCATGGGCGCCCGACGTAACCCGGGTGTTTGGAGATGTATGCTGAGCAAAAAGAAAAAGTCAATTTTTTTTAAACTTTGACCCCTATTATGACCCTTTAATATTTATTGTTTTGAGCTTAAATCAAGTAATTAAGAAAGATCCATGTCCAAGGAACCTTAACCTAAAATTTCAAGTGTTTAGACCCAAAATTGTCGGAGGAGTTTGGTAGAGTTCTCAAAAATCAAATCGTTTTACTTTGACCCCTTAACAGCGTAAACCAATCACATCGTCGAAAACCAATCACATCGATTTTCCCAAATCTCAGTGCCCTGTATATCAAATTTCGAGTCTGTAGACTAAAAATTGACAGAGTTATTGCGTAGGGAAATGTACACAGACACACACACTTTCATTTTTATAGATATACTAGCATGGGTGCTCGGCGTTGCCCGGGTGTTTGGAGGTGTTTGCTGACCAAAAAAAAACGGTATATTTTTTAAAACTTTGACCCCTATTATGACCCTTAACATTTATTGTTTTGGGCTCAACTCAAGTTATTAAGTTAGATCCATGTCCAAGGAACCTATATCGAAAATGTCAAGTGTTTAGACCCAAAATTGTCGGAGGAGTTTGGTAGAGTTCTCAAAAAGCAAATCGTTGAACTTTGGCCTCTTAACAGCGAAATTTCTGGGCGAAACCCGATCACATCGATTTTCCCAAATCTCAGTACCTTCTATATCAAATTCGAGTCTGTAGACTAAACATTAACAGAGTTATTGCGTAGAGAAATGTACACACGCGCGCGCGCGTTCGCTTTTATAAATATATGTATTATATTATCTTTTATTCGTTATCGCTTGTAGTGAGGATTGTACTTCTTTTGTAGCTGATTGAACGAGAACAATCTACTCTCATGTTAAGATGCTTGTTAATTTCCTGTTGTAATAAAGTCATAAATATGGTCAAAATTTGAAAAGAAATCCTTCTCCATTCAACACCATAACAACAATGATCCCAACGTGGACTCTTTTACTAAACTGTTAAAATACTATCACCGACCCGCCCTTTTAAATCACTTTTTCTCGTCATAAGTAAATTAGTTGCTGACGCATATCAATTAGTTCCCAACTATAAAACTATTTCATTAAGACAATTTCGCTCTGAGAAATGGTCGTTTCACAAGTGAACAATCTAATGGGCTTTGGCGGTCATTTTCGTTTCTGTTGTTAAAATCAAGATTAGAATAGTACTATTAATTGCATTATTCGAACTACTGTTCTCATCTTACGTGTTGTTCGCACAACGTTTCAGGCGATGTAACTTCCGACGTTCTTTAAAAAGATATCTTTCTACAGAACTCGGGAATTTAAAACGGAACTCTTTATTTAATACACGGGGTTACCATTATTCTGTTCGATCAGCCATGATTATTTAGAATAATAATTCGCATTTCTATCTTGAGTTTCGTCCATATAAAGGATCGGATCATATACGTTCATAAATATTTAACTTGATTTTTACCAAGTAAATATTCACTACGCCACGGGCCTGTACTCGGAGTTTATATCGGCCGAAATTTTGTGGAAATAACACTGTAGGAACAATAGTCCGAATAATTCAAATAATACGAATTACCAGTTCTCATCTCAAAAATTTTAAACGACGTAATAAGAATATCAGAGCGAATATTCCAAATAATACAAAATCTATTTCATAGTTTACTAGTTTTATGTCAATTATTTTGCTTAGATTTATTTGTTAAGAATTCGTTTTTGTTGTTCATAAACTTTCGATCGTTTTCCTTTCTTGATTTAATTTTCTAACGTCATTTACTTTCTTTATATTTGATACGTCGTTGATTTATTGCTCCGAAATTCTCTTATCTTCATTTCTCAGTTGTTTTCACCGATTACAATATTTCTGTTGCTTTTTTTTTATATTATCTATTTTTCCAAATGATCGTCCTAATTCACTGTTTCAACGCTCTTCCATGGCAAATCTTATTTACGGCCATTTTAAATCGATTATCCGGCAATTTCCTTTTCCACTCGCTTCAATTATATTTCCACTCAGTATCATTCCTAATTATTTCTTTTCGATATTCTCTAGAGATTCGAATGATTTTCTTTCTCTTTTGTTTCCGTTCGTCTATTCATATCAACTTAAGAAGAAATACTTGTGCCATCAAATCGCATCTACATTTATTTGGTATTCTGTAACTTTGCAGATGCGTGCACGAATTTCTACCAGCTTTCATGAACAATAAGAACTTTAAAACCGAAAGTTGAATTTCTTGCATTATTTTTTAAAGATCGAAGAGTGTGGAGGTTGGGTAAGTTGCTGAGATAGAAAAAGATGAAATAAAGAAGCGAGAAAATGATAAAGAGATGCTAAGACGAATAGAGAGAAACTATTTTTAAAAGATGTTACACTATTTTAACGTCTTGTTCCTGGCTGTCCCGGTACCGGACAACGCCGGGTAATCTCGTTAGTAAAAAATAAAATCAGCTTTTATTATTGTGTTTCAAAGATTTAAGAATTAGGGTTTGGGATAGGGTTAGGGTTAGTCTTAAAGAATCCAGGTTCATTCTTTCATTTAAAAAAACATTGCAGCGTGTATGAGAGACTTATTATCAGGACCTTGACAACAGCATATTCTTTTAATTGTTTTGACTCTCGAGTATATACCTGGCACAGGTAGACACAGTTAATCAACCGACAACCACATCATTGTTTATAAAAGCATATAAAATATCAACGGATATACACTCGAAAGCCCAAACAATGAACAGAATATGCTGTTGTCCTAGACCTAATTATCACATCTGATAAGTTCAACTTGATGACGGCATTTTCAAGTTGAAAGAGCAGATGTTCCGATGATGCAAGCAAATTCATCAGATGACAACTTCCTGCATCACAGTTAGAAACGCATATTTTAACGTTGAATTGTTTCTTTGAAAAAATTCCTAATGAACCACCCCCTTAATTAAACACTTCATCAAATCTCCACACTAACATAATGTGCTTGCAATAACCCTTATCCCTGAGTGGCTTCCGGGCCTTGATAAGTGGTGATCACTGTAAAAAAAAAAAATTCCTTATTTTTGTTCAGTTAGATAGAATGAATTAAGTGTCCTCTCCTGTGGTTAATACTTAGTTGCACTATGAATTAAATTTGTATCAAAGAGATGTTTTAGGGGTAGATATTGTCCCTTTTAGGAATAGCATCTTTACTTCCTTAGATAGTAGTATTCCGGGTATTGCACATAAGTATTTTGTTATTTTGTTTTTTTGTTTCATTAGACTAATTGTACTTACGAAAACTACTATAATTTTTATTTCTTTCAGAGTTGCTGCTTTATAAACCATTCTTGACGTCATCATATTTGGTTATTTTCGCGTTCGGTTCTATATAGAATGGTTATTCGATACGTTTACATCAATAATGAAAGCCATTACAGGTTGCATCAATATTGAGTTTTATTTAATAATACCTAGTTCAGTGTCTTTTATATATCTGTCCGCCTATATGGCTTTTGTCATCGAACACCTTTCTCTTTATTTCATGGCTTAAAACTCATGCTGACAAATGTTCGGCGATTTGCTTACATGCACCTATTCTCAAATCTCACAGTGAAAATATCTACATTCTTGTGTCATACAGCGTATTGCAATCTTTCAAGTGTATTTTGCATCTCAGTACTTGATGACGATCTATTATAGTTTGTATTGCGTACATTCAATCGTTGTCGTTTAACTTTGTAATACTCCATGGACTGACACGCTTTAATTTGAAACGCGGTCTCATCCATGTTCAACTTAGATAAATATTAAATAAAAATACGCACTTAAATGAAGTGAATTTAAACTTGTAAAAGAAACAGAACAAAAAAAATAAATGAAAAAATTAAAATTACTATAAGACTAATAGGTCTTCAAATTTACAACGTTATAAAAATGAAATATGACTATCGTTACTAAAGAGACCTCGTGACGATAATTATGTCTTTGTCAGTTAGTCCTGGGATAGTTGCTCCTTGTTTATTTTGCTCTTTTGAGCGCAAAAATATAAACAAGATTAAGCTAAAAACTCAAAAAGCCGACTAGATAGTGTGGGTTAATAAATTCAAATATTATCACTATGTAACGACAAACGACGACGACCGTTGAATATGAATGTGCATTCTTCTAGTTGATGTAGTTAATGTAGTTATCCTGATGTTTTTTGTTTGTTTTTTGTTTGTGAGGAATGAAACGAATGTTTCTCTGTCGCTTACTTGGCATGCGTATAAAATACACGTATGCCAAGTAAGCGACATGGAAACATTTGTGTCATTCCAGAAAAAAAGCATCACGTTACATTAACTACATTAACTACAGGAATTACTTCCAATTATCTTCTCTCCAACCTTTCATATTTTTTGTTATTTGTAGGGGTACCACACTTTGTGCGTCGTCATGATTGTTATTTGCATCAGAGTTGTTTTCATGAACATCTTTCGGTTTTATAACACTATCACCACGCATACATGACCCCCTCCCTACCGAAACACAAAATTTTGAAAATGTGAACAGTTGCTGAGATGCCGGTTGAACATCACGTCTCTAGAGAACTGTTCTCATTTCACTACATTTCGGTCTACGTAACTTCCGACTTTCTTCCACAAAATCCTGTAGCATAACGGATTAAGTATAAAGTAGAACCCAGCTGTAAGTGACACTATTCTGGAGGTTGAAGTTTCAATCGTAAATACGAACGATACTAAGAATATATAAAAATATTAATTAGGAATTACTTAACACTTGGCCTTCGGGTCAAGATCAAAGTGTAATATCTGTTCTTCAGATCTACACTTCAATTTCTTGTTCTCTGTCAGTGGAGGAGAAATCCTTCACGACTGAGGCAATTTTTATTTTTGTTCCTTTCCTCCACATTAAAAAACGACCCTGGTGTCTAACTCTGTCCTGTAGGGAGGCATTGTAAATAGGAACAAGTCTACCCGGTTATGGCTGACAGAACTAAGACATGCTACCTTTTGTTCGAAATTTCACACAGATTCTCGTGTTCAACAAGAAGATTCCCTAGTTTGACTTAAAGATTCCCGTCATCGACAAGATACACGCGATTAAGATCGGAGGTTATATCGGCCGAAACAGTTTATAAAAATAAGTTACCAAGACGCATGACGGCATTCGGAAATGAGGCGTGTGGTCAACTGGAAGTGGCTAAAGGGACGAGTCAATTTTTGCTCAGCAGTCCATTAGACAAAGCTGGTCTTGAGATTTTTGATATTGAGTCCCAAAAATTTGAAGTTTGTTTACGGACAATTTCCAGTTTATGGAAGTCAGCAAGAGGTTGCGGATGAACGGATTCGATTGGTAATTATCAACATGCAACGTCTGATGGTCGTTTATTACGCACACTCAGAGCACAACTGATTTATATACGATGTATAATTAAATGTTGTGCATTCTCTTGCCTGTTTGCATTGTTTTATTTTTATACTTGTAAACCAGTGCTCGCACCCTCAGCTACTCCCCAGATGACACAGAAAGAACAACAACCAGAATGGAAAATATTTAAACGAATAGAAAATAACGGCTAACAGCATTATGGTGGTTAGCTGTCAGGTATGGCATGGTTTACATAACAACGTTTCTTTTTTATTTATAAAGTGAAACTATAATACAAATATGCCACGCGAGTTTTGACAACGTTAGGGGCGGGTTCGAAGCGTTTTTATGCATACACATCTGAGATAAATTGTTAAATTTTAAGTTTTAATTAGCAATTTTAATTTTTTACGTAGCTAGGTTACATCATGCTCTGCGCGCGCTGGATTTTCATATCGCCTACGTTTCTGGCCTTGTGCCACATATATGTATGATGGAATAAAATAACTAACATCGGGATGAGTTACCATTGTAAAAAAGTCTGCTACAGATGAGATTCGAAATGTTCGAAGATCCAGAGGATAACATCATTGACGAACAATCTCGATTTTATTCCCATCTGACGTTTATTACCATCAACGCCAACAGTTCGGGTGCATTTCTTCTAAGCCAGAGTATTCGATTCTTATCTGTACCAATAATAAAAACGTCTATTCATTTAGTTTCCTCCATTTTCTTTTTCTTCCACATCTCTCTCACTCTTCCTCTCTCTCTCTCTCTCTCTCTCTCTCTCTTCCTCTCTCGCTTTCTACCTTCATTATGGTTCTTTCTTTTCTTCCATTTTCTTTGCTTACATTTATGCGTTAGATTATGATTTTCATTTTATGTTATTTTCATGCGCCTTTGGGCCATTGATAATCTTCATATTGAAGAAAATTGCAGTCAAACGTAACCCGTTCGATCAGCCATTGAGCTCGGATTAAATTGTTTAAATAAAGAATGAATTTGGCACACTAGTTAGCATTCAAAAGTTCTCTTTCTGCTCCCTTCTCTCTCTCCCACACTCTCTCTCCTCCACTCTCTCACACACACATACACACACATACACACACACACACATGCACTACGTTCACTTTCCCTGTGTATTACTGGTTTAATCGTATTCATTCTTATGGTGTTATTTTATGTTTATAGTAGAATTTTTCAATTTCTTATTTCTGTTCGTTCTTTATTAGTTTCGACTGTTAACAAATAATTTTAAAATAGATTTTTAAAGGTAATACACGAAAATTAATATGTTAAAGTCCTTAAAGAATACAAACAAATTACAAGGAGAGAGGAAGAGTGTGATAGACAGAAACGTAGTAAGAAATGGATCATTATGTCAGTTAATTGAAAAGTAAAGATAATTGAAAAATAAATTAACTCAATCGCGTTTTTGCGCGCGCGTAACAAAAATCTTGGATTATTTTGTAAAAAATTAAATCTGCATAAAACGCAATAATAAAGTTTGTCTGTTCATAATTAAACTCGGTCATAATTAAACACGTTCATAATTAAACACGTTCATAATTAAACACGTTTTAAAACTGATTTCGTTGTTCCTGTTTATCCACTTTGTAAGAAAATTTAATTAACATTTCGCTATCTAAAGAATGAAAAAAAAATCCTCCGAAAGAAAAACTCTAGATTGGAACAAAATCTTAATTCGCTCAGTCTAAAAGGAATTCTCATTCACTGACTGAGGACAAAATCTAAGTGCAACAACAGAAGCTATACACGTTTTAATCATAGCCAAAACGCTAAGTCAATATGTTGGTTGTGATGATGATGATGATGATGATGATGATGATGATGATGATGATGATGATGATGATGATGACTTTTATACAATGATGCTGATAACATGAAAAATAAAACAACGCTACTAATCTTTCTAAATAAAAAAAGATGCAGAATCTTTGTTTTACTATTCATGCTAATATTATTCTTTCTTTAATAAAAATGGCGGAAAGCACTAAGCCAATATATCCAATTGCATTAATATATTTTATAATTGTTTTATTCGACCAATCGACGTCCTACTCTTTTGTTTATTCATTTTATTATATAGCAAGTTTTAATGCAGAATTCATTGTCATGTTCATGCTGAAATAAAATCAAATTTCTAGGTTTTAAATAGCTTAAAAACTTTAGCATTTTTCGTTTTTTTGCTAAAAGAATTTTACCACACGCGTGCACA
The DNA here is from genome assembly GCF_053919585.1 of Euprymna scolopes. NCBI lineage: Eukaryota > Metazoa > Mollusca > Cephalopoda > Sepiida > Sepiolidae > Euprymna > Euprymna scolopes. The sequence goes on from NC_136495.1 coordinate 4,977,666, forward strand.
GTAAATTTCCCTAAAATTAAAATATAACAAATAACACAAATTAAGTTTGTGGTTATTCTCCGAATTACCAAAATATCAAATCAAAATTATTTCTTCTTTTTGTAAAAAAAAAATCTACACACTTGGTAATTGTCGCACGAAAGGGCGGATAACTTCTACTAGTACTTTCTCGGCATAATCGATAAAGAAAACACCTTGAAATTCCCAAAATAAAATAAAAGCTTACTTGCTAATATTTGTGTCTTTGATCGCCTTGGGCGGCTTTCACTGCTGTTTACTCAGTTCACATGAGATTTGTCTCCAGAGTGAATGGATTGATCCATGTTTCATCCATATTCCTATATATTTACACTAAACTTCATTTTTATTGCGATGTTATAGTTTTAAACAATACTCGCTTACGCGTTGTTACAAAGTGCCTTCAATAAGTTTCCAACCTGTTTCTGTATGGACACTTTTACTGATAGTACACACATGAAACTCTCGTCCCCTTCGAAATAATCTCCTCCGGCTGCAGAGCACATGTTGTGCCGGTCTAACAGCAACTTCCAGAAGATCCCATAGAAGTCTCCTTGTGTGAGCGAGTCAATATCCTTCGTTACAGTCTCTTGCATCTCCTGAATTATCTTATAGCGATAGCCTCTTATATTTTCCTTGAGCGTAAGGAATAACGAAAAGTCACAGGGAACAAGGTCTGGACCATAGGGAGGGTGAGAAACTGTCTTGCTGCTAATCTTGGTCAAATAGTCTGTGACAAAAATGGAGTTGTGTACTGGTGCATCCGCGCTAATCTTCTGCATCTTCAATTCCTTGCGAATAATTGTGAACACAGTTCCCACACCGACGTCAAATTGTGCACATATTGTCACGACGGTTCTTATCCATGTAATTCTTTATTTAGTCAATCAACTCTGGCGTTTTCACTTCCTTCCTAGTTTATTTGAAAATCAGGATTTAGTAAGGTGTGGTTCAATTCCTGCTGTAGCTAAACTCATAAAAATTGGTCAGTCATTTCATAAGATGTATAGCAATAACATACTGAATTTTCAAGAGTCAACAACAATTTTAAATGCTTGTACAAAAAAGTGTGAAATTATTCGGAGTCACCTTGTATTTTAGATCGATTATAATGAAACGCATCACCTACATTGAATTTTTTCCCGAATTACAAAATCTTCATGTCAAATGGTCAATACACAACGTTTTGATATCGTTAATTTGGGGGCTATATAATGCAACTTCAGTTTACAAGCGAGTTTTGTGAAGTGCTTTTATGTCTCCGGGACCATTATTTAACTTTGCCGATCAGAGTATTCAGGACTATTTGTGTGTGTACGACCGCGTTCAAAGTTAGCAAACAACAACCTTCCTAACCATTGTTTCCAATAATAATTATGCCTGGAAAGAATTTATCCATCTGAAAAAAATGCGTTATACAAAACACGAAATTTAGATTGTTTATATTGTCTTGAAAATTACAACACTTCACTTAACAGTAATTCGTAAACTAATAAATTAGACTCAAATTTGTGACATGTACCATTTGAAGGTTAGTACTTAATAAAAGCATATAAGTTCTTTGGCCCAATTTATATATCAGAACTTAATAAGTGATTGATTTATACTTATATAAATCGCTCTGGACAAGCATGGGTCCATTTAATGTAAGGAGCTAACAATAACGATCGATTATTATGGCAAAGTTGATCGATGTCTCTTGTCTTTAGTTTTGAATATAAAACAAGTTATAGGTAGGACGAAGTCAAAAGAAAGAGAGCCATACAATCTTAGAGTTTTTACTCGAATGGGAAACTGTATTACAATGCGGTATCAAAATAGCGAATTAATGGATGTTAGATATGAATAGGCTGTTGTCGTTTCATTTTTAACTTTAAAATAGCATGTTTCTCGTCTTTTTTTTTTCTTCTCGCGTTCACTTATAACAAGGCATATCGTAAATTGGACGTAAGGGGTTACTATTTAGGACTATGCCTTAGAAAGATTAACAAGATGTTGGCTCACGTTGCATTAAAACTTCTGCATATTCTCTGTATAGTGCAGTAAGGGAAGTAGGTGGTAGGATGGAAATTTCAAAGTCTAGCTGTTCAAAGGAAGAAACTATTAGACTAGACACTTTTCTGGCATTTAGGAACCTCAACAGTGAAAAGATGTGATTTTGTTGCTAAGCGGGTTTGTCGAGGATATGTATGTTAACGTGCACAAGTGCAACAAGTTCATCAGATCACATTTTATTTAACTACTTGTAAAACAGACACAGAGATGCAACTGTGTTGCGATGGAACAGGGGTTAGAGCTTAGTTGACAAAGTTGGACTTATTAGATTGAAGAAATATTGTTGGACCCTATCCAAGAGGGAGAGACCGGTGGTAGATGCAACAGCCCAAATGTGGCAACAATACTCCATGCATGGGTGAATGATAGCTATGTAAGTGTACAGGCTATTCTCAGATGTAAATAGTCTTCTAGCGCGATAGAGATAACGCACATTCTTTGCAGCAGCCTTCGCAATGTCCTCATTGTATATGTTACAGTTCATATTGCCCGTGAATTTTAAACCGGGGAGTTTGAAGGAAACATTCTCAGGTAGGGTTATATTTGTCATGTATATTGCTGACTCGAGATTGAATTTGTTAAAATAGAGCAAGCGTAAGAATTGAACGTGTTCATATATTCATTAATCCATCGGTGTGTACCGCTGTCGCCTTTTAGTTATTTTATTCATTAAGCACAGATTAATAAGTGTATTTGCCATACAGTTCAGTACATTACTTATTTAGTATAGAGATCGAAGTTCAATCATCCGTCATAAACTTACAACAAAATGTATGTAAGACATTTATATTTAACGTTCGGTATTACAAAGTTAATTGGAGTAGGTCAGTAACACTCTCTATATTTCATTGGATTGCCTCCAGGTTGCCATTTACTACATCTACTTACATTTACATACAACATTAAGAATCACCGTTCTTGCTTTTGTATTCTTCGATTCTTCATCGTTTATCTTCTTTCAGTTATTGTTGCTATGCATTCATAGAATTTCCAGATTTTGTATTTTGTTTTTACTGTCGCAGGAACCCTTTTTTTTGGTTTGTTTTATTTTCTAAAATGTAACGCGAAAATATTTCTCAGTTTAACTTTTTTTAACAACAATAAAAGAAACAAATGATGTGAGAAAAAGCAGCCGATAAATTGTCGACAACAAAAACAGCAAAATGGCCTCTGCATGATCATGCGATAGGAATCGTCGCTGTCTTCCGTTTTAAGCTATAAATCGATTATAAGCAAATCGTTTCCACCGCTGTCAGCCATAAAGGAAAAAATACAGCAATGTCAAGGCCAACATAGATATGGTGCTGAAGTAGAAATACATCATAAAATAGCCAATTAGGAATTAAAAGACGAAACAATCGTGCGTATATTTAGTCACCTAGAGCCAGCAGTTCAGGTGTATCTCTGCTCTTCCGTGTAACAAGGCTTTACAAGTGTCTTCACGCGAGATGCCAGATGTTATTTTTTCTCATATATTCACAAATCGACATTCCTGGAATTGAAATCATCAATAATTACATTATTGCGCAGTTCATAACTTCTGATCTTGGGATGTAATCAGTTGTTTGGTTTTATTTAATTACAATTTCGGTCATTTTTATGGGACACAAAAATGTAGGTCAACTCCATCTGGAATGTGCGTGTGTGCACACCTCTGCTTTTAAATATGCTTCGCCACGTCTCTATAGCCACGTCTCTATAGCCAACACGTGAATCTCGTCAGGATAATTCATGAAACTGATGTTTTTTTGTTTTTTTTTACACAGTGATCACCACTTATCAAGGCCCGGAAGCCACTCAGGGATAAGGGTTATTGTAAGTACATCACGTTAGTGAGGAGTTTTTATGAAGTGTTTAATTAGGGGGGCGGTTCATTAGGAATTTGTTAACATTAGACTTGAAGACATCCAAGTTGTAGTCGGGAGGGAAGCAGGCAGACGGAACAGAGTTCCACAGGCGTGCAGTTCTAAGAAAGAAGCTTTGCTCATGAAATCCGCGTTTTGATTTAGGCACAGATATAGAGTGGGGGAAATTTTTCACAGTGGATTCAGCTAGACGGGTGTTTTTCGTGAAAGATTGGCGAGGGGGACCAGGGATTGGAGTTCAGACGAGCACCTGTCATGAAAATAACGATAAAACAAGGATAGGCTCGCAACGTCTCTTCTGTGGGAGAGAGGTTGCAGGGTAGAGAAAAGGGCATCCCCCACTAAACCACGAAGTCTATTTGGTACTCTGTCAAGGCATGATAGGCTGTTTTTGGCAGCTCCTGCCCAGATATGGCAACAGTATTCCATCCTTGGCCGTACTTGGCTTTTATATAGATAGAGAATTGCATCATTAGTGAGATATCTTCTGGAGCGGTAGAAGGATCCCATCATCTTTCCTGCGACCTTGGCAACAGACTTGATGTACGTGTTCCATTTCAGATCAGGAGCAAAGGTCAACCCCAGAAGCCTGTCAAAACACGGGGCCTCACCCAGACGAGAGCCATCCATCACAATTGATGCCAGCTGGGGATCAGAGCGTTGATGATGTAAGGATAGGAGTTTGGTTTTGGATGCATTAAAGGTAACTAGCCACATCTTCCCCCACTGTTACGTCATGAACGGGAATAACAAAGAATCTGATTGGTACAATAGCAAACTTAATACCACGTGGATATATAAAAACACACGGTAACACAAATTCCATGTATAAATATGACGACCCCTCATGAGGAAGAAACACAGTGAAACTTCCTTGTTGCTTAATTGCCACATGTATTCTAAACTTACTATGTACAAATATTATGTGCGTATTTAGGTAGAATTCTTTCATTTAAGCAATCATAAAAAATGGCATGATTATTAATGCTTTATAAAGCATTATTCATATTTCCATTGATCTTGTCGATTAAAAATTTTTAAACAATTGAATGCATGTTTCACAACTATCATGATTCATTATCGATTCCCCGTCGAATTATTTTCAAGTGACAATAGTAAATGAAAAAATATATGAAGAGAAAAAAATATTTTTTTAAAGACATCCGAGAACGCGTATGGGACTTCAGTTAGTTAAACCCTTGTCAAAACGCCGAAATAATAATAATAATAATAATAATAATAATAATAATAATAACAATAATAATAATAATAATAATAATAATAATGATAATAATAATAATAATAACAATAATAATAATAATAATAATAATAATAATAATAATAAACGTGTAGATAAAAGGGTGAGAATGTACAGCACCTCGTCAGTAGTTGTGACAGGCTAGCTTAAAAGGAATACAAGAGGCGACATAACAATATTACGATATATACAAAAAAAGAGTTGGAATGAGTGTAAAATGGTACGAGCGCTTTTGAGAAATAGGTGCAGGATCGTGATAATGTGGAATTATTGTTGGATATGAATATCAAATGCGATATAATGTGATTGAAGCAAGGAGACCAGATTTAATCATGTTGAAAAACAAAAAACACAAGGCAATAATCATTTGAGTATAGTAGTGCCAAATGATGTGAATGTGGAGAAAAAAGAAAAGGAGAAGCTCGAAAATTACCAAGACTTGAAAAGAGAGATAAAAAGATTGTGGAAGTTGAAGAAGGTAGAACTTGTACCTATTATTGTGATGGGAGACCTACAGAGTGTAACAAACGGATTTGACAAGAGAAAAGTGTGATACATTGCAATGTTTTTTTAATTTGTGAGCGCAGAAAGTCTTTAATCATAGTCTAGTATCTCTCTCCAATAATAGTGTCGTGATTTGCGTTTTGAGCTTCCAAAAAATAAGGTCCAATAATCTTCTCCTCCGTTACTCCACACCATACAATACATTTTATGGAATGCAACTGCTTTTGATAAATTGCCTTTGGATTTTCAGAGCCCTAATTTGGTTTGTTAAAATGGAAATGGGTTTCATCTGACGTAATCAACTTTTGCAGAAAATTGGGGTCATTTCGGATAAGTTCTTGTATTTCAACTACCTATTGAACCCTTGTTCGAAAATCTTCAGGATTCAAGTGTTGAAAAAAGCTGCACTTTATAAGGAAAAAGTTTTAAACTGTGCAGAATATCGTGTAGTGAGCTTCGACATATCCCATGTGGAACGTCGTCGAATCGATGTTTCAGTATGCTGAGCTACGCTTTCTCGCGCTCTTTCCCTATTTTCATTTGTGATGACGTTTCAAGGTCTGCCAGCTAGCGGAAAATCAAGTACGGTTCGTCGCTCTTACAAATTGATGCACAATGTTTCGAAATTTGTAATGACTTGGGCTATCTCTTACATGGAAATGCCGTCGATAAGCTCTTTGGGTCAAATCAAATGACCCCTGATTTTGGTAAAACAATTTCACAACTTGCGTATGTTGTTGAATGCTATACTTATCCATAATTAATTTGCGAAAAATTTTAATATCAAGAAATAGAGAAAAACAGTCATTAATAGCAAAATGACAAAGATTTACAACCCTTCAGTGTCTTTTTGAATGTATAATGATCCATTTATTATATTAACAGATTACTTTGTACATAGAAATTTATAGATACACATACCTGTGTTTTTGTATTAAGGAAGATACAAACGATCCTAACATTGTATTGTTAAAGTTTAATTCTAATTTATTTCTTATAAAATCTGTAATTATTTGTGGACACACACATTGAATAATCTGCTGATTCTGTATACAAAAATATTAACACATCGGTGTCACCATTGAGCTTGTATATTGAAAACTGTCAAACCGAAACAAAGTTGAACCGAAACAAGCATAATAACCGCAATAAAAGCGAACAGAATACGTACGTCATCCACTGAATGTCGCTTAGTGAACCAACAAGCAACAATCACAGCAATAATATGAAAGAGAAATACCAAAAGCCACGAAGCAAATTGTAAAATAAAATAAGAACTTCTGAGAAAGAAAGCAAAACAACAATAAACGAAAAAAAAAGAAAAAAAGATAAAGAAAGAAAACAAAAATTAAACAAATAAAAAGAAGCGAAAATACATGATGATGAAGCCATGTTTATACTGCGACAATCATTTGACGAAACTCGAAAGACAAAATATTCCAAAGTGATTACGTTGTGTTCATTCGCGTTCTAATCGTTGGAAAGAGCAATCACTCGTTGGAAAGAGCAATCACTCGTTGGAAAGAACAAAAAAAAAACAGAAAAACAATACGAAACAAAATCCAATAAATCTGAAAAGGGGAAACTGGATGTTGAAAAAAAGAATTCAATCGCTCTTGAGGTAAATCGTAATTACAGAGTTAGGAATTGCCGTCATCATATAAATATATAAGTAAACTAGTTGTACGTGCAAGGCGTTGCCCAGGATGTTGTACGGCAATTTTATCTTATATTTGGCGTTGGCTTTCACGTTATAAACTTATAGAGTCAATGAAATTTTTGATGGAAACTGGTTAAGCTACAACTTGTAATAGTTTAGTATTATTTTATATTTCTTTGTGTATTTCTCGAATCAATATTTCGCCTGGTGACCTTTTTTATTTTCTTGTTGGAATCGCCTACAGTGCAGAGAAAAACTAGAGGATCAGAAAGTAGAGGTCCGTTTGTTGTTTTTACGGTAGTTTTTGTTTTCTTTTAATATCGGAAGGTGCATTACCGTAAAAACAACGAACTGACTTTTACTTTCTGATTCTCTGCTCCAACAACAACATGACAAAAAAAAGAAATAAAGACATGCTGAAGATGAAGTATATCTTCGAAATATATTCATGAATTTCAATATAAATTTCAAACAAAACAAATGCCTGTTTATTTTGTAATAATGCATTGTTTTGGCTTCAAACGTATATAATACGTATTCAGCGGTTCTACAGACAAAAATCCTAACTTAGATAATTAGTTTACCTACTATATGAGGGTTGACCTACGATCGTTTCCCTTAAGTGTATTCCGTATGCATTATATACGTTTTAATAAAAAAAAATAAATGCTAATATATTTTTTGGTTTTAGGATTGCGTTAGGTTAGTAAAAACGCTTTCTTATTATTTGCACGTTTAAATTTACTCAGAAAATCACACATCTTGTACTAATTCTCTGTCTATTACCCTCACCCTTTCTCTCATATTATGTCGTTTGATTCATCCGTGATCTTGTTTTATACCATAGCTATCATCACAGTTCCGTAACTCTTTCTTTGTTCCTTAATACAGAACGGTAATAAGATTAATTATAAGATAGATTTGGATTGTTCATTATCAACAACAGTTGTTTACCTGTAATAGAAATTATTTATTTTATTAATAATATTAATAGTATTTTCTTCGGTTTTCAGGTAAGTAATTTCAATATAAATCCAGAAATTGGGTACGACATTTTTATTATTTCCTTTTTATTTATCACGTGATGTCTCCTGTAAATAATCGTCTTCGTTTTCATTTGTGTGGCACAAGACAGAAAAAAGTAATTCTATTTTGTTTCTTTTAACAAATACTTGAAGAAATAGAACGGTTTTCTTAACATTTAAAATTATACCCCATTAAAAAGTTTTTTTTTTCCGTCATTTCTAATTAATCAATCAGAATTTACATAAGCCTGCCTGTCGAATGGTGAATACGTTTTACTTGATTGGGTTCGTTTAAGTTTCTTATTCTGATTTCTTTTTCATCTTTTTTGATATAGAAAATTCATTTTACAGTTTTGTTAGAAATTGTCCTGAGAAAGTGTTGCGTTTTGAGAGTGGCTAAGGTTTGTAAAAATTAATTAAGGAAATACATTTTAGTTTTCATGAAAACAGATCTTGTTCATTTATCATCCATTTTTCAGTTAGAATGATTTCTTGTTTCCCAAACCAAGATATTCTCGGCAGAGAACAAATGGATGATTAAAATATGAAGTGTTAACTACATGTTATTCCAAAACGATCTGGCAAATTTTTTGGTTCAAAAAAATTTGATAACAATTTGATAAAGAAAAATATTTATTTTTTTAAATGTACGTAGAATGCCATTTATTTCAAACGGTCTTAAATATTAAATCGCCCAAATGTTTCCCATCATTGCAACACACCATAGTCGACGTTCACGAATATTTTTCAATAACTCGATGAATCATTATCATTTCGGATGAAATAGCAAGAATTTCAGAATGAACAGCTAGTTTTGATTTTTCAAGAGATTTAGGGCTGAATATTTTTTACTTCAAATATCCCTACAAGTAAAAATCGCAGAAGTTTATATCAGACGATCTTGCGGGTTAACAAATGTCACCACGCAAAAAAAATAAATTATTCGGAAAGATTTAAAATTGCATAAATACAGATATGAATGACATTCTACGTACATTTAAAAAATCTCTACGTTTATATAAAAGTCACTTTGTGTGTTTGTAAGTTCCTACACGTTCCGAAACTGTTGAGCCTATCTTTTGCAAATTACACACAAAGGTAATTTATATTTTTGGCAGTGTTCTTAGACATGTTTTATACAGAAATTCACCAAATAAAAATCTAAAAAGTCGAATCTAAAAATAGAATTTTGCGGAGAAAACATTTTACGTTACAGCGGTGTAACATTGGTGGGTGTAACGTAAAATATTCCCCTGTAAAAATTCTTCTTTCTTATCTATAACAGAAGAAAGACTATTTTAAAGATCGTCAATCCGAAATACCAACTGATGTGATATTTTAAACAAACACAAATGGAATTAAAGCAACGACATTACCATTATTTGTTTTTTAATTTTTTATGCGAATTAGTTTTCCAACAAAATTATTACTCGTAATATATAATATTCAATAGGGGCTTAATTCTATGATAATACATATGCAATCTGCATGCATTAAAGTCCAGCTGGTAAGAAATATTTACTGTATTTAATTGTTATTCCATTTTTTTTTTTACCTACAAATATGTCAGATCATTTTTGGGACACCCTATAGAAAGTCTTAAGCAGAATGGATAGACGAATAAAAAATACCATACATGAACTGTATGCCACCGTATTCCACCACGCTGCCACATCACAATGCATACATTTGTTTTTCAAATGTTTAGAAAAGAAGAATAATATTCTTTAAATTAAACTATTCTATGAACGCGTTTAATCGAAGGCGGGGGGGGCAATTATTATATTTTTCAAGTTTTAAAACCGACTACTACGAATAATAATAATAATAATAATAATAATAATAATAACCTCAAACACTACTAAAACGTCTACTAATGTAATCAAATGCAAAAAGAAAACTTTAAATTCGAAGAAAAGCGATAAAATGTCTGCATACAGGTGCATATTCACAATACACAACAATAATAAATTAAACTCAGTATTTATTTTAAGGAATTTAAAATCCAAATGTAATGTTGTGTTTTATCGTCTAGTGTTCTAATTGTATGCGTGTGTATATACGTGTTTTTATACGTGTAGCAATGACCGTTTAGCGTTGTGATCGTTTATCTAAGGTTCCTTGTATGTATAAGTGCATTTAAATAAGTTCATGACGGAATAAAAATATACGTAAATACTTTTACAACACAGATCTTGTTAATCGGGAAACATATCTGGTTAATGTTTTGTCTTCTCTTGATGGAAAAACTGCAATAGAAATTCTCTCCAAGAACGACAGAGCCTTGGGTTTCATTTTCCGTTACTCTTTATTCCAGAGTTTATTTTTCTCACTTGAAAAGCTGCACGCCAATTCTATCTATCGCCATTTCGAACCTTTTCCTTGTCCGGGCCTATCACGATGTGTCAACCATATCCCTCTTTTTTCCGACTGAATAACTCAAACTAATTTTTTAGTATCCTCAAAAGACCATCGCCCCTTCAAAATGACATCATTAATAACCTTCACAGAGATAATCACCTGATATTTTTACATGTCGTTATTTCTCCGTTATCAACCAAATTGTTATAATAACATTTTAAGTAAACATTTTGGCTTGAATAATCATAATAATCGTCGACAATCATTCTTTTCAGCGTTGTCCAATCAATATCTAAAAAAAATCTTAGTTAAAATAAACACCTTCTCAAGTTATAAATTTAAATGCGCTTTCGGAGAATGTAACTTCCATAAAACAAATAATAATACGATTTTAATTGGTTTTACGATCACTTCACGATCTCGTCGTTTTACCAGTTCAATTTACTAATATGTACAAAAAAACAACATAATATCTCTTCTCTTCAAGTAAAGCTAAAAATTAGTAATTAAAAAAGAATGATATGTACACCAATGAAAACCACAATTTAATAAATCTAGAGACACGTGAATAAATAATCGTTCAACATGTAAACACCTATCTCTTCAAATACGATGCTAGCAAATGTATTACTTGATGACGCAAATATAATTTTACTCAGCAAAAGCATTGTTTGAAAAAATGTGTTTATTTTTAACGTAATTGACATATTTGAAGAATTGTAGAATCTTTAACACTTAGTTGAGGGAGAAGAGAGAAAATAGAGATATAAAGAAAAAAAACTGTTTATTGATACGTTTATCCAGTCGACAGATGGTATTTGCGCCAAAAATTCTACAACTGATTTTGGGATATTCTTTTGTATTTTCGTTGATTTTTCTTTATCATATTTACAGGATTGGAATAGTAATATAACTTAAAAAGCAACACGTATGCTAAAACACTGCCATTGTTATTTTCATGGCAAGTGCTCGTCTGAGCTCCAATCTGTGGTCCCTTGGCCTGACTTTCACGAAAACACTCATCTAGCTAAAACCATTATCAATAATTTCCGCCATTCTTTGTCTGTGTTAAAACCAAATGTAGATTCTATGAACACAGTTTCTTTGTTAGATGCACGCCTGTGGAACTTTGTTCCGTTTTCATTCTTTCCAACTGACAACAATCTGGTCGTCTTCAAGTCTAACGTAAACAAATTCTTGATGAACCATCCCCTTAAGTAATCTAATTTACCACATTTTCACCACTAATGATTACTACAATATCTTCTCATTTACTACTGTACTTTCACAACCCCTATCCTCGAGTGGCTTCTGAGTCTTGATATAGGTGGCGACTCCTTTGTAAAAAAATATTCCAGCATTAAACATCAACTAAAATTGTTATATATATATATATATATATATATATATATATATATATATATATTAAATTTATAAAGTATAAATTGCCATTAAGCTAAACAAAATTATTCCCGTTGCATCCTCGTGAGGATCATTGGAATCGATGTTACTTCGTGTTTTTTAAATATTCCTGTGGGGTTGGGTTGCTAACTAGCCAATCAGATTCTTTGTTAGTCATACACCCATTCGCCGCAGGAGGACTTCGACAGCTCCCTACAAAAGTTGCAAAAACCTAACGTCATCATCTCCCCTAACAGGGATATACATGGGACTGGGAACCGCTTGTGAATTTCATACCCCCACGATTAAACCTGAGTAGGGTAAGTGCCGTTTCACACACACATACATACACACCCACACACACACACACACACGCACACACACACACATACTTTCATGTAACAGTATGTTTTGTTATTTCTTTTCCGTCTGCTTCTTTACGACATATATTTGAGGGGGGGGAGAAATTAAATGAAATAGCTTCGAATGTTTGTGCTGTAAATCAATGCAAATCATAAATATTTAAATATTCAAACGTGATGTCATCAAATGTTTTTAAATTGCTCCAAAAATCGGAACTGTCGGTGTTATATGAATATGTTATAGATAGTTTGCCTTACATCCAAAATAGCAATATTGTATATCAATGTAAATGCCAGTGCGCCCTTTGACTCGTATAAACCAGCATGTTCCATCGAAGATCAGACAAGGGAGGATGGGGTCTGGTGGTCTCCCTTCTTCTGCAGCCTTGGACTCTGCTATTGGCCAGCATTTGGTTGACAACCCTTCCTGTGCCGATAGATATAAAATAAAATGGTTTGAGGTGCTACATAGAGCGGACTCCAGAAACCATTTAAGGATTTTGGAGTCTGTCTCTATTGCGGTGCGTCAACCTTCTTTGTGCTGGCAAAAGGAAACATCCAACGCATTGTTTCTCTTTGGGGATCTTTGAATTTTTTCTCCCGTTTTTTCCCCCTCGTTGAGCCAATATTTTAATCGTTTTTAAACGTTAATAAATTTATTTAGTGTCCCCGTAATTTTGGCACATTTAATAAGTTCGCCATTAGAACTCTTTATTTTCGATATGATATTATTTTGTACGCTATCTATTTTCTCCTGACGAGATGATAGCCGAAAGAACTCTCGAGAAACTTCCGCTTATTATTTTCAAAATTATATATATATATATATATATATATATATATATATGTGTGTGTGTGTGTGTGTGTATATATATACACACACATATATATATATATATATATATATATACATATATATATACACACATATATATATATGCACATATATATATACACACACATATATATATATACACACACATATATAGAGAGATGAGAGTCGGCTGAAAAGAGCCTTAGGCGGACATTAAGAGCAGTCCTCAACTACCGGGCTTGAAACCGTCGGTACCGACTACCGATATAAATGTAAATTCCTATATATATTATACAAAAAAATATATATAAATATATCTATCTATATATATATATATATATAGATGACCTAGCGATGCCCTGGATTTAATGAGTATAAACGAATGTGCCACACTTATATAATGCCATTGAAGCATGCTCATTGTTTTCAATCAAATCGATAGATTGCTTGGAAAGGCTCACATGGCGCCCCGCAGTTACATAATTCACAATACACTGTAGTCTACCCGGCACTGTAGAGAACTCAGTACTACTTTCATTAGATTATTTTATATAATGGTTGAAATTAATGTTTAAAAATGCAAAATCGAATATCATAGTTCAATTCTAAACAGAAACAATCATTTCGACCGCATTTTTGTCCCATCAAATATTATCCTGTTTGTGCAATGCTGAAGTGTCTTAAATACACCTTTCATGTTAGGCTATATAAGGTTGTTAACTTTGAGCAAAATAGTACGGTTCCTTCTTTAATGGTATAATTCCCGATTTTTATATTTATTGGAGGTAATCTAATAAAGAACAAACGTATCTAAACACTCCCATGCACATAAAGCACATGCGTGTAAAATTAAAACAAAAATAGCCGAGCCGTTTTCGAGTCACTAGGAAACAAACTCATACACAGACATAGTGTATTTTATATATAATTAAAGATATACACACATATATATATACATTTATATATATATATATATGTTTTTTACCAAATATATCACTTAGTATATATATGTGGGGGGGTGGAGGGGTGTTACTAAATGGCCGCTGGATAATACAACATGTTTTAACATGATAATTTATGTAAGTTGCGTATGTATTATTATTATACAAATAATCCTCTATTGATTATTATATATATATAATTCGCCAAAAAAGAAATTCATAATAAAAATGTCGTTCATGAAATTGCGTCTGTGTTTGTTCACAATATAGCATCAGCTGATATTTGGGCTTGACAATGAATTCCCAGGAAAAGTCACTTCTGATTAATGTTTAGTTTTTAAATATGCAAACGAAGAAATAATTTGCGATGATTTTACTGGTATCTCTTTTTTATCGTAAATTGAATTCATTAATAAGAAAGAAATAAAATTGTGAGGAAAACCCAGGCCTGAACAGGGAATCATCCGATCTGTAGTCGAATGTTCTATCAGTGAGTTATATCTCCAGATGACAATAAATATTTTTTAAGAAGAAACAGTTTGCTGAAATATTATTGTGTAACGTAAATTACTCTCCTGTAAAAATTGTTCTTTTTATTTATAAGAGGGAAAGCCTGTTTTTAACATGTGATTTTTTTGTAGATTTTTTTCCCTTGGTCGGTTAAATGTAAAATATTCCACTGTAAAAATTCTTCTTTTTAATCTATAAGAGATCAAAACTGATTTTAAGATCGGATATTTTCGATTTTCGATACTTATCGGATGAATTTCTGTATAAAACAGATCTAAGAACACTATCAGACATATAAATTACTTTTGTGTGTGATTTGCAAAAGATAAGTTAAGTTGAACTAACACACAAAGTGATTTTTATATACTCCTATAAATTGGGTTATTTTGTGTATTGATATTAATATTAAATACCCTTTTTTCTATTTATTTAAAAAGAAAATGCAAATTTGTTATATACTGGTCGTGGAATAGCATTCATCTTCCCAAGATCTTGGTAATTTGCATATATTTTTAAACATTCATTTTAATTAAATCCCTATTAGTAAATCGTAAGTTAATCGTAGTCAACTACGGTGGCGCACGAATCATTTTTTTTTAAATCATTACTAGATATTATGATAATAAATACAAAATCTGGATTAATGAACATATTTTAGCATATTTTTTCACCTGGCAATGCCGGGTGGCCTATATATATATATATATATATATATATATATATATATATATATATAATACATGGCTGATGTGAAGAGATAGAAAGTTAGTACGATGACGCACAGTGTCGGGCACAAAGAAAAAGAGATAATAAGTGAACTGTTCAGCTATAGCGAACGACTCATGTGGATCGAAATATGTCCAGGCGAAACTTTACATAATTAGAGATTAGCTATTTATTCTCACTGGCTTTTCTTGTCAGACATCAAACATCTTTCACTTCAGTGACTCCGGCTTGAATTCCAGTCGAAGTCAGAACAGAGTATGAAAAGAGACATCAATCATTGAAAAAGATGAGATTCGTCCACACTTGAATATTCCGCATAATCGAAAGTATACTAAAAAGCACATGTGTTGTCTTTAATTGCCTCCAGCAGATTTATTTCATGTCTTGGGAATTATTCATCTTCACAGATCTCGGAGAAGCAATGCGTTTCACCAGTGCAGTATCGTTTTCTTTCGGCCCTTGTAAATGTTTATCAAGAAGAAAACGAGGAACATTAATATCAATAGTAGAAAATTAGTTAATCTCTCTGAAAAGACATTTTACACAAAGTGCATTAAATAAGTTCCCATAGTTTTTCTCGTATGGGTTCTTTTATTGGTAGTGTAGTATAGCAGGAGTAAATAATGGGAACTAGACATTCATAATAGTGACAAGACATATAACTTAGGATTAGACATTTATATAACATTGTACATGGCGACGACGATGACGCGATTGTTAGAGATTTCATGGTATTCTTAGAAAAGATATTAATGTGAAGAGATGTGAAATGGACAGTTCTTTTTACACGGAGAATGGAATCCATTATTGATTATGGGGAAAGGTAGTTAACACTTTGGAAAGGTGCTTCATATAATGTTCATTTACAAAGACGATAGACAAAACACATTACTTATAGTATGAAGACATTTATTACAGCTGAATAAAAATGGTCAGTTATTTAATGCCTTGCAGAATTACATTGTCCTATCTCACTTTCTGATTCCGAAAGTGAACTTAGCTCTCCCGATTCTCTGTCAACTCCGAACTCTTCTGACTCACTCTCCTGACTGACTTCTAACTAAATATATTGTAATTTCTCTTATTTGGTGATGTCAGAACGTGCTCACACATGTGAATATCTCCTCAGGTGGATTTGCATATTACATATGTCTCCAACGCGTTTTTGGCAACACAGAAACTTCCTTAATTTTTCTGATTCTACTTGCTCTGACACAAGTAGTTGTATAGTTATTTTTAACACAATTGGCACAATTATCTACATTCCTATTATCTTATCTTTATTGCAATCTCTCTCTCTCTCTCTCTTTCTCTCTCTCTCTCTCGAGGCATTTATAAATGCATTGTTGCTAATCATTTAGATCCCAATTAACTCTGTTTCTCAAAAATATTTGATGTATTGCTACATCTTTCTTTTCGGTTGTACTGAGTGTAGGTTACCCTGTTTTCTGTCCGAGAAATGAACATACTGGACGATTGCCCTGACCATTGTAACTAAATGGAAACTTTTTCCAACACACCAAGATACGAAATCATTAACAGATTTATTCTTCATTGATTCTGTATTACATCAGTCACCTACTTTCCATGACATCACGTTACTTTGATCGGGAGTTAAGTGGGTCCTCGATCTTGCCCAAGAGTCTATTACAGACTAGCGGAGAGAAGGGGTTCTTAATCCTCCTTTGACATTAGTGCTGTCTCGTCACCCTATACAGTGCGTTGTATGTCCAAATGGTCACTCACCTTGTTCTGGCCAGACTAATCGTAGCTTAATTTTGGTGCGTAACTTTTGCGAGAACCGGTGTTTCAACGTGATGCTTATAGAACATATTTGCAGCAGACACTCCGAATGGCCGAAAGACTGCATTTCGTAAATTACTTTATACCGCGAATTCAAGGGAGCGTTCGTTATTTAGATTCAAAATCTCGTATTGTACGAATACTATAGTAAAAAGCGAAACATCTATTTGGTGATTTAACCAAATTGTCTCTATAAGAACATTTCCTGGTAAATGTAAGTTACATGGAAGTAGATATAAAATTCAGATCGAAAATGTCTCACACATTGTTTTGTGAATTACTTACATTTGAAATGCAGCTAATTCAGAGAAAATGTAAAAAAATTGAAATGAAACGAAATACATGCATCATAACTTGGCCTAGATGGCTGGTGAGAAATTGTTTGTATATTGTTTCAGAAAACTTAATTTTACATCAAAATCCAATGCAGCAATATCGTTTATTGCGTTTTTAAATTTTAAAGGTTTTTCTATTATAGGAAATAAAATAGAAAATCACCAAAAGAATGCTGTTTAGAGTTTAAAGTTGTTTTTTACTTATTTTCACGCCAAACAAGGCACACTGCTACTTGGACGTAAGGGGCTTCTATTTTGGGCTCTTGTTGAATGAACAGCGAAGTTTCTGTTTGCATTGCATTTACATTTCTGCATATTAGTCCGTTAAGGAATCACTAAAGAGATAGAATTCCAAAGTCCAGCCGTACCAAGGAAGAAGCTATTAGAGTGGAAGCCTTTCTGGCATCTAGAAACCTCAATACTAAAAGAGTGGGATTTCCTTTCTTGTTCGCCGGGAAAATGTACGTCAACGGGACATACATTTATCAAAGTACATTCGATTAAAATAAAACAGATGTAACAGAGCGCATATGAGCTCGGTAGAAAATATCAGTAGCAGCTGTAAGATGGCAGCTTGCGAGGATATTAGCATCAGCAGCCACAAAAGATACATATGCAAATTAGGAAGTGTTCCCGAGGTGGCGTCTGGAGAAAAAAAAAAGGACACCACGTGCTCTGCGGAAAACAAAGTCGACGTCTAAAGTCGAAAATGAGAAATAGCTGGCTGCTATAGCCAGCGTGAGAGCGGAGAAGAAAAGTGAACACCGGGTCAGATAGACGGTGGCGAGTAACGGTAGCATATGCTTTTGTTAAAAAGGAAACGTTGTCGACCCGAATTTTTATTATTTTTCCTTTGTTTGTAACTACACGTTACACAGAAACAGGAATGCGACATTGCGGTGATAGGACAGGGGCTGGAGCTTGACCGATAGAGCGGAACCTATTACATTTGGGAATCTTTTTGGACCCCGTATAAGAGTGACAGACTAGTAATAGAGTCTCCAGCCCAGATGCGGTAATAATATGCTGTGCATGTGTGAATTGTGGCTTGGTGAAGATATAGAATGCTCTTTGATTTTCTAGCACAGGAGAGAATGCATATCTTCTATGCAGCAGCGTTGGCAATGTTCTCAGTGCATTTGTAGCAGTATCAGAATTTTCAGCCGAGTCGCCATAAGAAACAGTTGTTTGAATAGACACCTATCTGTCTATCAGATTATAACAATATGAAAACGTAATTTAAACCCGTAAATTTTATTTCAATAAAACGAGCAAAGACCAAATTTTAATATCATAAAAGCTTTAATAGAGAAATAAACAATTTTATTTATTTTTCCTTGGATTTCTTCACTTAACATTTCACGGAATGTCGAACAGATAACACTAGTTGAATCTTACGATATATATTTTAACTGGCAAAATATCACTTACCTGCTCCATGAGTAAGATGTGCTTTCTTTTAATCTTCCTGTATGAAAATTTATTCATATTTATGTATTATAATCCATGTATTTTTTAAATGGAAGGATTTTTCCAACACATATCGCGACAACTCGTGTGTTTAAAGAAAGTTTAAAGAAACCGGATGTTAAGATTCTCACTTTGTTATTTACGGAAGCCTATAAGTGTAAAAAAACACTAATTCAGAAACGTTAGTAATCTCGATATGGGATTATATTCCTTCAAATTTTCCACTTTTAAAGGTTTTCGGGGGCGCTGAAAACGGAAATAACCATTTATATATACGGCAAACGAAACCAGTAGTTTCCAAGATAAGAGATTTTACAAATGGTCACAAAGTGGGGGGTCACTTTTCTATAATGATGTGACGTCAAATGGGCACCCACTTTATGGCCACATTGCAATGAACAGATTTGGCCGTAATTTTAAAGGAATTTTCGAGGGTGGCTTCATATTGACCTTATATGAATAAAGGGTGGAATTCTTCATATTTACCCTATATGATTAAACAAACATTTAATGTAATAATAACAAACCAAAACACGTCTTCTTTATAATATGTTTTTTATTCCGTTTTGTATAAAATAAACGAAGTGTTATGTATATATCAAAAATATAAACAGAACACTTTAGGATTGACATTTCCTATTTTCCAATGTAAGTAAGATTTTAATCAAATAATTTCTTATAAATTCTTCAAAGATGTGAGAAATTAAGCAGAAAGACAAAGAAATTTCATTTGAATTTATTGAAATAAAAAAGAAATTGAGTTTATTTTAAATTCAGGGGAAAAAAATTAAGATAAGTTTGCAAATGTCTTTAAAACAAGAAAATAAATAAAATTTTCCAGCGTACATTTTGAAATCAGGATAAAAGTTTAAATAATTTTATTTAAAACAAAATAAGAAAATATAAATTCTCTTTAGACAGATTTAAATTCCAGAATGAAAGGTTTTTCAATATATATATATATATTTTTTACAAGAAAATAAATTTTTCCAGCAGACATTTTGAATTCAGAATAAAAGGTTTGGATTCAATTTTTTTTAAACAATAAAATAAGAAAATCTAAATTTCCTTGGACAGATTTATAAAATATGATAGAAAGTTTGCAATAACTTTTTTTTTACAAGAAAATAAATTTTTCCAGCAAACATTTTGAATTCAGAATAAAAGGTTTGGATTAAATTTTTCTAAATACCAAAGGGAGATAACTTATCGTCCTTTTTTAATGTTGGCGCGTTTACGCTATCGTACATAAAAACTGGGATCTTTTATTTTTGGATTTACACGGATTATGGAATGACGAGGATATAAAATGTAATTTCTTTTAATATCTTAAAGAAATACCTGATTTTTTTATTTATTATACTATAAATCTGCATTATAGGGTTTTTTTCTTTTTTTTTATATACAAAAAAAAAGGAAACCAGGAATTAAATATAAAAATATACACTGACCGAAAAATATTGATTGGAAATTTCTAAACAAAAATTAAGCTTCCACTTAAAAAAAAAAAAAAAAAAAAAAAAAACACGTGGTTATCGAAAAAAGAAGGATTTACATTTTGGACTTTACCGGTAAATTTACAGATAAGTGATATTTTTTTTGTTGTTTTAAATTTGAGTATTTTATTTATTGATGTTTTATCTTCAATTTGTGATATATAAAACGTGTGAACCAAAATTAATTATTAAAATTCTCATAGACATTTCAAAATGGGGGGTGAATTTATAAAACAACGTTTGTCTAAAATATTATATTCAGTTTATCGGAAAGAGCATAAAATTTTACATTCACCCTGAAAAAAACGTAACAATTAAACGAATAGGAAAATTTTGATAGATTTTTAAAGTTTAAAAATTGAAAAATATTCATCTCATAAAAATCAATTGATTTCACTACGTAACAAAATGGCTTCCTGAGCACACGCACGCACTTTGTAAACACTGTTTTTTTAAAAATGAAAAATAATATTTCTATTATTTTTTAAACAACTTAAATAGTTTATGTTGGAAGTATATTCTATAAAGAAAATAAAAAAACCCACTTTAGAAAGGGAAATTACGAGTTTTCTATATTTTATTCGCAGTTTTCTGTTAGGGGTGTCAAAAATTCCCCAAAAATTCTGATACACCTAGTGCATTTGATCCAATTCATGATAGCTGTGAATATTAAGCCAAGAAGTTTGTAAGATATGCTCTCAGATATGGTGGTATTCGTCATGGCGATCGGTGGTTGAAAACATTTCTTTTAGTTGTTAAAGGAAAGAAGCTTGATCTAAGTAGCATCAAATGGAAATGTATAGTTTGAATGATATAAATATTTTTAAAAAAAACAGATCATTCCAAATTTATATTGCACAAGGGAAATATTGCAGGCGAAAATGAGCTCAATCAGTAGGCCTTTCAGTCAAACAGAGCTACTATATAAGGGTTTTTATTTCACTATTTCCCGTTTTTTTTTATAATGTGATTGTAAATATCTTTTGCAGATGAAATTGATTTATTTGGTAATTTACGGAATTTACATCCACAGAGTAAATGTGGTATTGTAGTGACTGGCGAAATGAAAGTGATAAACAGTTATGAAAAATGTACGGAACAATATGTGAATGAATATAAGAATACATAAGAAGATTGCCATAGATCTCCCGCCCAAAAGTTTTGAAAGTTTTTTGCTTCATTTTAAATGTTTTTGATTCAATTTTGTAAATAAAATTCAAGTGTAATATCGACTGAAGCAATGTTTAGTATAATTCCAATTACCCCATTCATGGACCTTGATATAACTGATCTCATGTCACATCTAATCTCGTCAAGGGGCAGTAAATATAGACATGAAATAGAGGAGCCTTCGTATATCTGTAATAAATATTGTAAATTTTTTCCTGACTCACAGTTGTATGATTCAGCCTCTTCGTGAACGAATTCAGTCTGATGACTGCAGTGACTTTTAGACCTTCCATCAAACCAGGAAGGGCCATAAAAAATGCAAAGATGAAATAATATCCGAACTAAATGTCGATTCTTTCAGCGCATAAATAACTTTCAACAATAAAAACGAGAAGGTTGAAAGTTTGAACTTCGTGCGTCCCGCTGGGACCTCCAATTAACACCCTTTGTCGTTGACACGACAAGAAATATAATACACTCTATTGAGTGAAATATTATATGACGATGGTATTTTGGACTGTATAATTTTACTCTTTAATCGTGATGTTTCCCTTTAAGATGAGCCACATCCTCGTCTTCCTCCTTTTCCTCAACCTCTCTCCCTCCCTCTCCTTATATATATATGTGCATATATAAATATATATGCCTATCACTTTTGCTTAGAGAGTCTTGCTATGTTTAAAATTCACAACCCAAAATCACTGATACAAACACACTTTGCGCCTCGCGTTTAATTTACACAAACATGTTTATATAAATATTAATTATTATTACCTACAGACACTTGTGCATAATGCTTACACAAT
Organism: Euprymna scolopes; assembly: GCF_053919585.1. Classification (NCBI taxonomy): domain Eukaryota; kingdom Metazoa; phylum Mollusca; class Cephalopoda; order Sepiida; family Sepiolidae; genus Euprymna; species Euprymna scolopes. The sequence continues at coordinate 5,000,246 of NC_136495.1, forward strand.
CGTTGGTGTATGGAGTAGAAAATTTGAGCCAAGACGCAAAGTCCTCTTAAAACGTTCCAGCTTGATATTCAAGAAACATGAAAAAGAACAGAATTTATACTGTCGAATCAACAAGACATATAATTTATTTATTGTGGACTGTTATCCTCATCTTTCTTAGTTGTTGTTTCACGACGTTTCGGCCAACTATTCCTCTGGCCTTCGTCAGGTGGTAACCGTAGTGGGATAGGAACTGCGAATCGCCTAACTGCAGTAATTATGATTGAAACCGCTATCTTCAGACAGTTCTCACCTCGAACCATAAAGATTCAACATTCTATCCACTGCGCCACGGGCCCCGAAGGGCAATCAAGGTTGGATTTTTTTTTTATCTTATAAATCTACGTTTATTTTATTATCTGATCTTCCATGGTCGGGTCCGTACCGAATGGTATATATATTATTTTTATTGGGATACATAATTAATATGAGTATTATTTATATTAATTTATTTATTGCGGACTATTATTCTCATCTTTATTAGTTGTTGTTTTACAACTTTTCGACCAACTATTCCTCTCGAAGGATGAAGGCCTGAGGAATAGTTGGCCGAAACATCATAAAACAACAACTAAACAAAGATGAGGATAATAGTCGGCAATAAATAAACTAATTAATAATACTCATCTTATATAAAAGACATATACAGTTTTCAAAGCTATGAAACTAAATTAAAACGAGGCATCTTAAAGTATTTTTTATATAACTCACATAATTTATTTTATTTGTTCATTATTTTCTCTTTATTTAATTAATTCAGTTCATGTTCTTAGATACAAAGGGGCCCCTTTCTAGGGGCTAACATTTAATCTCTATACGAGGTACATAGATATTCGAATAGTTTTTAAACATTTTATGTATATTCACCCCAAACAAGGCACAATGCCACTTTGATGTTGGGGGCTTCTATCTGAGACATTAATGCAGGGATACTGTGTAGGGAGTTGAGCAACAAGATGGTTGTTTACATTAAACTTGAACTCCTAAATGTAAGTACAGTCGGGAAGCAGGAACGCGGAAAGTAATTCCAAAGTCTAGCAGTCCAGGGGAAAACGCTATTAGAGTAGAAGGCTCTCTGGCACCTAGGGATCTCTACTGTATAGGGTGGAATATTGCTGCTTGTCAGGTTTGTCGAGGGTATTTACACCAATGGGGTACAAGGGCTTGTAGTTTGTTGGAGCACCTACCATTAAAATATTTGTAAAACGAGGATGCAACATTTCATCGATGGGAGAGAGGCTGAAGCCTGGCTGACAGTTCGGGATCTATTAGTTTGGCCACTCTCTTTTGAGCCCTGTCTAGGGGCGAGAAACTAGTAGCATATGCACTAGCCCAACAATACTCAATACATGGGTGAATTGCAACCTTGTAGAAATACATGGTACTTTCAGGCGTAAGTAACTTTCTAGCACGGTGGCGGGAGCCCACCTTTATCGCACCAGTTTAAAGTTCCCATTTACATCAAAAACTGAATAAGTAAAAAAGTGAAGAACATAATTTCCCCTCACCAATTGACCGTTTAAGTATGGTATAGTATGTCTTTCTTCTAGTCTCTTGGTTTTACTGCATTCAAGAACAAGAATATTCTGGTGATGTACCTAGCTTCGAGCTATTACTTGAAGTAACATCACTTAAATGAGGTGGTCACATTCCTCGAAAAAACGAGTCTGGATTAGCGAGGAGATCTTATTTGGGCTGCGAATGTTATTTTAAATATTAAATCAGAGTTTACTCGAAATGAAAAGTATATTCATACCAGGTTGGCTCAACAAAACTCTATACCAGATGTTCCAGATGAACTCGAGTAGAGTGTCTGGTTTTCTCCAGTAAGTATTCAAGTTCTCTCCTTATTATGCATGGTCTTACATCTGTTGCTGATAACTAAGAGAAAAAGAGCGTATAAATATTTAAATACAACTAATCCAATCGGTTAAATATTTCCCGATAATTAAAACTAGTTAATTTACCAAACTGAATCAATAACAAATAAAGAAAAAGATAAAATATAAATAATAGTAAAAAGGGATAAAATAATAACAAAAAAGTTATAATAACAATAATAATAATAATAATAATAATAATAATAATAATAACCACCCAAAAAGAGTGATACCAAATAGCCCACAATGGTTAAGAAAATGGAAAGACTGGGGGAGAACACTGACCAGACTTCCGCCGGACAAGTGTGAAGAGAACTAGCACCTTGGGAAGGCTAATTGCCATTCAAATTCCAGTGGAGACCAGTGGCTGCTGCCAGCAAGAAATTAATGATAAGCGGTTGTTGCGATAACGCAAATTCATTTGGAAATGTTATCGAAAGAGGGGAGTGTACTGGAAATCTGTGGTGGAATGTTTGTCACTCCACCTCTAGAGAACACCACAGGTTGTTTTCAAGGAGAGATCTTTGATAACCTGCGTGAAAGCTGGTTGTAAGCCAATAAAAAAAACAAAAACAAAAACAGCACCAACAATGATAATAATAATAATAATAATAATAATAATAATAATAATAATAATAATAATAATAATAATATCATCATCATCATCATCATCATCATCATCTAGCGGGACCAGTGGAAATTCTATAGTGTACTCTTTCGTATGTAACATATTGACGTTGACATTCTGTGGATTCTCAGCGTACATGGAAACGCTCCGATATTATTGTAGCTCTTTTGTAAAACCTGCAACAGCATTAATCTAAGTTAGCCAGGACGCCCAACGTCACCCGGTCGTAAAGTACGCTTAAATATGTACGCTTAATAAGTTTAATTTATGTAGATTTCGTATATATTATCTGAAAGTCTATTTTCTATCAATTCTTATATATTATAAAGTTGTGATTTCAAAAATTTTCGGAAATTTAAAAACAGGACAGCTGTTTAATACATGGCTCTCCAGTGGATAATACCATTTTACCAACAAAAAATGTAAAATAATACGGTTGCTATTTTTACTAATTTATAAAAAAAAACTTTTTAGATGAATTAAATAATAAAATCGAAACAGAAAAACTATTAATAAGTAAATTTAGGATTACAAGATCCATTCTGCGACATGTTAACTCGCATAATAATGCTATAAGAATAAAAATGCATAAAAGCTTAAGTACCTTAGGTACCAGAAAGGCAAATAGGTAAGAGAAAGGACACCTAGGCATACATATCGAAAAACCCAATATATAGTCTAAAGAAGCTTTGAATAAAAAAAATGCAAAAATAAAAATAAATGCAGTTTAAATTCCCGGAAGGAAAAAAATATTAACTTTAACCTATCGCAGACTAAGCACCTTCTACATAATCCGACTTCTAAAATGTTTATAATGACAAAAGAGAATTAATTTATATAACGATGAAGAAAAAAAAAGCCTTTACTAAAATTGTTAAATAGAAATAGACTTAGCATTTGCATAAGCCGATTTCGCAAAAGTCATACACATATATATATACACACACACACACGCACACATATATATACACATATATATATATATATATATATATATATATATATATATATATATATATATATATATATATTAGTGCTTTGACGATTAATCGGAATCATAATAAGGAATCGGAAAAATCGAAATTTTGGGGATATCGGATTATGTATCGGAATCGGAAAAATGTGTGCCTTATTTTCGATCCAAAAATCTGTTACTTTTATATTTTAATTTTCCACTGCTTGTACTGATGATACATCTTTATTGTTTTTAAACTATTAGTAAAATTAAACTCTATAGATCATAATAACATCCAAATAAGATGTAATATGTTGTTTGCGTAAAATAAACGAAACGAAACTTGAAACTTTGCGAAAATTCTCTTGAAGAATGCAATTTATTTACAAGGTCTGGAAATAATTGTTTTAAATTAAAGAAATATTTTGTCAAGAAAAATAATATCAATAAAAATAGAATATAAAAGTGTTCTACTTTATTTATTTGATGGGTTTATGTTTTTGTCTAGTTGGGTTTTGTTCGGTAGGTTTTTTATCTGCCTTATCCTGCATTGACAAATATGACAAGGAATGGACAAATCGTTGTGAAAAAGCTTAGCTTTGAATTGAGTTTGAAATTAATTTTTGAATTTTCATACTTCTGTGTGAAAAACTTTTAGCGTCAAATGTTCTTGGATTTTGCCTGTATAATATACTTAGACTAATTGATTCCCACAGCACCAGATGCCGTCTGAAACCCGATCAAACGTTCAGTTATTTTTTCCCGTCTACTTTTCAAATATTTAGATGAAGCTTCTCAGAGAGTTCATGGTTAAAAGATTTTAAATGAATGAGCAAGTTTTATTTTCCTGGAATCGCCTTGTCTGTTAAAAATATACATAGATGTATCACAATAAATGTCTCAAAGTCTTGGATAAAATCCCTGAAGGGAAAACATTTACAAATTAAAAAGAAATTATATCTAAATTTAAAAGTAACTTCCCCCAATGATAATCTACCTTTGGGGCGAGATTTGTGAATCCACTAAAAGCAAAATTATTTTAGAATTTAGGATGGGGAGTTCAGTTTACCCACATAAATTAAGGTAAAATAAGCGTCTTTTCCCGAAACATTCTAGTGTATTAGGGTAGTTAACATAAAAAATTAAAATATTCTATTAGAAATAAATTATTATGTGCGTTTATTTGGGTGGCATTTCTACTTTTTAAGCAATTACTAAGCGTTTTACGACGTTGCCAATCAAACTTAATTAAGTGGGAAACAATTTCTTTTACATCCATAAAGAATTAAAATGGCACAGAAATGATGATTATTTTTTGTTAAATTTTTATAAACTGATAAATAAACTGATCTTTCACGATAAATACTAAATTGATTGATTTTCTTTCAGTCAAGTTTTTAAGGCTTTCACAAGTAATCACCTATAGAAGTACTCGAAATATTTCATTTTGGAATGAGGATTAAGCTGTGAGTATTAATCTACAAATTAATGATTATTATTATTATTATTATTATTATTATTATTATTATTATTATTATTATTATTATTATTATTATTATTATCATTATTATTATTATTATTATTATTATTATTATTATTATTATCATTATTATTATCATTATTATTATTATTATTATTATTATTATTATTATTATTATCATTATTATTATCATTATTATTATTATCATTATTATTATTATTATTATTATTATTATTATTATTATCATTATTATTATTATTATTATCATTATTATTATTATTATTATTATCATTATCATTATTATTATTATTATTATTATTATTATCATTATTATCATTGTTATTATTATCATTATTATTATTATCATTATTATTATTATTATTATTATTATTATTATTATTATTATTATTATTATTATTATTATTATTATTATCATTATCATTATTATTATTATTATTATTATTATTATTATTATTATTATTATTATTATTTTTATTATTATTATTATCATTATTATTATTATTATTATTATTATTATTATTATTATTATTATTATTATTATTATTATTATTATTATTATTATTATTATTATTATTATCATTATTATTATTATCATTATTATTATTATTATTATTATTATTATTATTATTATTATTATTATTATTATTATTATTATTATCATTATCATTATTATTATTATTATTATTATTATTATTATTATTATTATTATTATTATTATTTTTATTATTATTATTATCATTATTATTATTATTATTATTATTATTATTATTATCATTATTATTATTATTATTATTATCATTATTATTATTATTATTATCATTATTATTATTATTATCATTATTATTATTATTATTATCATTATCATTATTATTATTATTATTATTATTATCATTATTATTATTATTATTATTATTATTATTATTATTCGCTCATAAGGAGCTTTCACGCTGGTCAAAAGGATCTCTCCTTGAAAACAACCTGTGATATTCCCTGAAGCTGGGTAACAACAAATCTCCCCAGTTCTCCAGTACTCTCCACCTCTTGATATCATTTATAAATGAATTTTCATTATCAAAACAGCCGCTTACCATTAATTTCTCGCTAGCAGCGGCTATTGGTCTTCACTGGAATTTGAGTGGCAATTAGGTCCCAGTTCTCTTCACACTTTTCCTAGTAGTCGTCTAGCCAGTGCTCTCTTAAGGATCCATCCCACTTGACCCTTCTACTTCGAATGTGGAATATATGTGGCATCATTCTTTGGGGGGTTGATTGGGTATTAGGAGGGCATGGGGGAAGGGATAGAGAACTCATGGAGATGCATCTTCAATGTTCTTGGTTCCATGTAACGCTTCTTCATGGTTTGTTAGTAGCCATGCATGCGGCTTATGTGTATTAGTCGCCGCATTCAAGGGTTTTCCTTAATATTTCAGCCGTTTTCATTATTGTTATTCGTTGTATCTTTCCAGCCATTCCCCTGATTCCAATTTCTCAAATTCTTTTTTCAAAGTTTTGCAGAATTATTCCTACTATTATAGGTATTATATTGATTCATCATCATCATCATCATCATCATCATCATTATTATTATTATTATTATTATTATTATTATTATTATAAAAATAACGACGTGAATAAGGCTGGAGCATCTTGCGATGGTCTCATGTCTAGTAGGTGTCTCACTAGTCAACAGGGTGGGTCCTGTCATCATCACACAACTGTTCAAAATTCTGAGGATGTGGCTGGATATAAGGGGAGTGAGAATTGCCAGAGAGGGTCCCAAGACACGAAGGGAGTTGGAACAGGAAATGTAAAAAAAACATGGACGGATGAGGAAAGAAGAGTCCTGTGGGAATACTTTGTAAGAAGTGGAAGTACTAAATCTGGTGGATATATCCGAAAAATGAAGGAAAAATGGGAATCGAGAGGAGGGGGAGGAGCTGAAAGTGTCGCAAGTTGAGTATCCCAGTTAAAACAAATTAAAAATAACAACCCACTTTCAATGATTGCAGGAGAAGAGATTGAACAGATGTTTAGGAATGAAATGAATAACGAAAGTAAAATCGATGAAACTAGCTCTGATTAAAGAACTGAGAGAGTGGAAGTGCAGAAGGGAAATGTGGGGACATACTCAGAAGACATTGGGATGGAGTTTGGGATTAGTAAACGTGCGGTGCTGGTGATGAAAAGAGGAGTAACGGATCATTCGAATGGAATAGTGCTGCCAAATGGAGAAATCATGAAAGACATAGAAGATACAGGATATAAGTATTTAGGAGTGCTGGAGGGCGTAGGCATCATGGACAGAGAAATGAAGGAGAAAGTAAGGAAGGAGTATCTTAGAAGAGTGAAACTAATTACAAAGTCGAAATTGCATGGAGGAAACCTAATGAAAGCAGTGAATACATGGACATTCAGTGTTTTGAGATACATTGCAGGAATTTTAGAATGGTCTAACAAGGATGTGCATGCCATGGATATCAAAACAAGAAAAGTTTTAGCAATGATTGGTATATTTCATATTCGAAGTAGCGTAGCAAGGCTGTATCAAAAGAGGAAAGATGGTGGGAGAGGATTGAAAAGTGTAAATGATTGTGTTAGAACCGAGGAGATGTCATTGAAGGAGCATGTGGCTAGAAGTGGGGAATGCTTAAGGTTGTGGCCAATGAAGTGGAGGTATGTGAGATCAAGGTTGATTATGTGAAACGTATGGATAGAGAAAGGGCAGAGAAACTGGCTTGGCAGAAAATGCACGGAAGGTTCTTCCAGGATATAGCAAAAGCGGCTGATGAAAATTATGGCAATGGCTTAGAGCTGGGTATCTGGCTAAGAGTACTGAAGCTTTTGTTTGTGAAGCACAAGAGAAGGCATTAGGAACACGATTATTCAAAAAAGTGGTTCCAAGAGAGGAAGTTGCTGCAGAATGCCGGATTTGTGGTAAGACCTCAGAGTTAATTGCGCACCTTGCAGCAGGGTGTAGTGGATTAGCCCAGAGAGAGTACCGCAAAAGACACGATCGCGTGGATCTCCGGATATTTTGGGAGGTATATAAGTGGATTGGGGTGAATTCTGCTGGAAAATGATTTGAGGAGGTGCTTGATGAAGTCAGAACAAGTGAGGATGACAAGGTAGAGGTATGGTGGGACAAAAGTGTCATAACTACCAAGCAATTGTCCAGATTTGTCGTCATTGACAAGTTCTCAAAAAATTGGAAGATTGTAGATTTTTCAGTACCCTGGGACAGAAATGTGAGAGAAAAGGAGAACGAAAAGTGGAGCAATTATTATCCATTGGCCGTGAAGATAAGGTGTATGCATGAGTTTAAAACACAAATAATCCCAATCGTAGTAGGTATGCTACGAGAAGTATCAGTCGTCTTGAAGGACAATTGAAACAAAAACTACGAATCCCCGATGTTTTAGGCAGCCTTCACACTTCTGCTATTGTAGGTACCACCAATATCCTTTGGAAAAACCTTGATCTTTGAAGCTCCTGGTTTGGATTCTGGATTGAGGGAAATCCTCTGGTAATCAATAAAGAATGAAATCGATTCTTTAAGAGGAGACTTATCAGGATAGTGCAAAGCTCAATATAGATATATGGAGTTTACATAGGGTATCAATAAAATGAGAAAAGTATGGAAGATCAGATAATAAACATGAATTTATGAGACCAAAAAATTCAACCTTGATCGCCTTCTGGACCCGTGGCGCAGTTGATAGAGACGTTAAATCTCTACGGTTCCAGGTGAGAATTGTCTGAAGATTGCGGCTTCAATCCTACTCAAAGCCGGCCAGAGGCTTACTTGGCCAAAACTTGGTGAAATGACAACAACTACGGAAGGCAGTAATTGCAGTGGATGCAGTCAGGAGATCCAGAGTTCCTATCCGTTGCGGTTACTACGTAACGAAGGCTAGAGGAAGAGTTAGCCGAAACGTCGTGAAACTATGAGCTTTCATTTGTTTAATTCTGACCAATAGTCACTGAAATTTGGAACTTATTAAATTGCCAAAAAAGTGACATAAACACAAACACACACACACACATATATATATATATATATATATATATATATATATATATATATATATATACTTGTAGCTAAATCGAATATCGAAACTACATCAAAATTTTCAGGCTGTTATAAGATTATCACATTATTCTATGGTGAAAATTTTATGACAGGCCAGCTTCAATTTTGCTGCTTAGGTTTTCCCTGTGGTTTTCCTCCCTGTGGCCTTGTCAGACTACTGATATATATATATATATATATATATATATATATATATATATATATATATGTATATATATATATATATATATATATAAAATTTGGAGTATTGTGACGAATAGTAAAAACTATTTGTAAATTTCTACTTCACAGCTCTGTTCTTACTAGTATTTATATATATATATATATATATATATATATATATCATTATTCGTCAGAATACTTCAGATTATATATATATATATATACATATTTCTGTAGAAATATATGTTCTTATAATATATACCAATAAGACGCTCAATACAATCCTTTCTCTCTCTCTCTCTCTCTCTTTCTCTCTATCTCTATTCTATATATATATATATATATATATATATATATATATATATATAAAGCGTCTGTATAGTTGTCTTCAGCTTCCTAACCTCTGATGACATACGGCAATTTGATACAACCATTATCATGAAAATGTACTCCTATTCATTTGGCAATGTTGTATTAAATGTCTTATGATTTTGGAAAGCGCTGACTATGATTATAAACATAGACGTTCTGTGACTCATCATAACACAGAGTATATTTATCAGCTTTTTTTACATTTAAACTATTGCACTACATATATACTTACAGGAGGGCGCCTGGCTTTGCCCGGTCGAAAATAGGCTTAAATATGATATTTTTATTTGTCTAGATTTCGTATGTATTATTGAATACTAGTGATTTCAAAAGTAAAAAATGTATTTGGGTGTCAAATGTTAGACTCGAAACCAAAACAATCAAAGCTAATGAATTGATTAAAAATTAAGCATTAAAAATAATGCATGAAGATTTTTCCAATTTTGAACCATTTTTGACCCCTTAAAAATTATTTTATCGCCTAAAAACCCATTAAAGAAACGGTCCATAAAAAATCCAAGAATTTGAAACCCCTAACCCTATTTTAAGACTTTTAGTTTCGGTAGAGAAAGAGCTTGAAAATGTGAAGACAGACAGACATAGGAAGGGGGTGCTTAGCATGGGCGTAAATTACGCTTAAATATGATAGTATAATTTGCCCAGATTTCGTATATATTATTAGAGAGTAGTGATTTCAAAAGTAATAAAAAATATTTAGGTGCCATCAGCGAGAATTGAAACCAACACTGTAGCATTCAAACTTGGTGTCGTTACAACTGCTCCAACGTGACACTCGTACAGACCGATTAAAAAAATTTAAAAACTAATATGAATGTACAACGATTTTTAAAAAAAAATTGATCCATTTTTGACCCTTAAAACTATTCTAACCGGCTAAAGAACCATAAAAGAATGGCCCGTAAGAAATCCAATAATTTGAGCCCCCTAGCGCCGATTTGTGACTTTATGAGGAAATAATTTGGAGGAAATGGCGTTTAAAAATATGGTGACAGACAGATCAACAGAGAGCCGTTTATATATTAGATTCATACATATATATATATATATATATATATATATATATATATATATATATATATATACATACTAGCAGGCTGCTAGGAGTTGCCCAGTCGTAATATACATTTCAATATATTTGTATATAAATCTTGCATTTATTTTTACAGCGACAATTCCCTATTGACTATTGTACTGTTTTTATTTATTTTTTTTTATTCAATTTTCACCCCAAACAAGGCACAGTGCCACTTTGAAGCAGGGGGCTACTATTAGTGAATTAATAGGCGGGGTCATTATGAAGGGAGAAGAGTAGAAAGATGTTTGTTTACATTACACTTGAACTTCTGCATATCAGTGCAGTTGGGAAAGCAGAATCCCGGAAGGGAGTTCCAAAGACCCGCAGTTCTGGGGAAGAAACTATTGGAGTAAAAGGCTTTCTTGCACCTAGGGATCTCCACTGTAAAGGGATGAGACTTAATAGCTTGTCGGGTTTGTCGGGGGTAGTTACGTCGGGGAGGTACAAGTGTTTGCAGTTCGTCAGAGCATTCACCATTAAAGTGTACTCAGTATACAGTAATAATTTCAAAAGTTTTGCAAATGTCTTGATGCCATTAGCTAGAATCGAAATTTAGGGCTCTGGCACTGGTCGCTACCGTTTGATGTATAATCAGATAAATAAGAGAAATTAAAAATGATATGACTTCAAGCTACGAATGTCTACTTGCACATGTGCTGAAGTAATAGGTTATATCGACTTATTTCTGCCAAGGTTTGAGTTCCCTGTTTTCTTTTTTTTGCATACCAATCATCGATCTGTTTAATCGATTATGAAAATTGAATTAATAACAAAAAATCGGATTTTTTTAAAGATAAAACATCCAATCCTGTATAATCATATGTTTATTTGTACAAACATCATCAGCTAAATATTTACATCAATTTCATATTCGATAAAGATATTTAGAAAAATTTACCCCATGTTTCCTGACAGTACCAGAAGTTTAAATGTAAAGTAAACAAACACCTTGCTGCTTAACTCCCTACTAGTTGCATTTGTTACGTATTGCAAAATATATGCGGGCATTGCACGGGGGTTTACAGTCATTTAAACATTTTTAAATACATCAAATCTCTAATTTAATGTTTAGAAATTTAAGAATCGGAATCGGTAAGTTATAACAGAATCGGTAAGAGCATTGAAAGCGGGAAAATCTTGAAATCGCCCCATCACTAGTACACATATCTATAATATAAAGATGAACATCTGTGTGTGTATGTGTGTGTGTGTGTGTGTGTGGTCACGAATAGGCTCCTATATGGTTGACTATTTAAAAAAAACTGATTAAATATAATGATAGAAGATGTATCGAGGATCAGGAATAGGTATGTTTGATCTGGCAGAACGGTGCTTCATAAAAATTGTGGGGTCTGCGTTCGCGCTTGGCCCACAAAGTATGGAAATAAAAATGAAAAAAAAAAAAAACGTTTACAGGGGTTTTTGATATAGATGTACATAAGAATACTTTGATGTCTGTTTTAACTTAAATAGGGATGGTATAATAAAATTGTGGGGCCTGCGTTCGCGCCTGTACTCCATGGAAATAGGGCACAAACCTTAACAAAGACTTTTCATATCTATTTGCATAAGTATACTTTGATAATTATGTTTCCGTTTGAAGAATATGGTATAATAAAATTATTGGGTGCTCGTTCGCGCCTGTCCTCCATAGAATGTAAATATGTCACAAAGTTTAACAAGGTTTTTTTAAAAGGGGTGAGGGCCACAATAACACCTTAATTTTAATCATAATTCATGTTAGATTTTATTTATTTTTTTGAGTTGAATCGTATTGTGTCGAATAAATTCACCTCATAAATTCACGTTCTTATTAAAGTGAAAGCAAAAAAAAAAATCGGAAAATAATCGAAAATAGATAAATTATAAAAAATAAGAACATTACTTGTCATCGTATCAAAAGAAGGAAAAAATCCTGCTAACATGATTACGTGTCTTTTTAAAAACATTTACATAACCTTGTTATTTTTATTTATATATCTGTTTAAGCTTTTTTGTCAGTGTACTAGAAGGAATTCAGTTGATTACAACCCTTTTTGCGTGTTCTTTACATTACAATAGTACAGACCTGAATCCGACTGCGCAATACTACACCGTTCAATACTGTAAAATTTAAAGGAAGCTGTTCTGCTTGAAAAGGGAGCCATTTTCTTCTTATTCATATTTATATCGATTCTTTGCTTTAAAAAACTAAAGTAATTACGTTTTTACTTTTTCAATATCCCATTTTGCTGTTTCGAATTATTTTACTAAAGTAAGCAAAGCTTCATTATTTTTCAAAATTGTTTTTGTTCTTCGTCGATATTTCGTCGATATTATTCAGTAAGAGTGTTTAGCAGAAAATCCAAAAAATGACTAACCGAAAAAATAAATATACAAAGAAATAAATGTTACCATAGTTAATAAAAGTTCAGTTTGTGTTTTTTTTTTGTTTTGACATAGTTTTTAATACTCTTTACTTGAAATAATTTCAGCGAACCGAAATTAAAACGAAATTTGAGGCGATAACTACTTAAATGAATTTTTATATAAACTACACATGTCACAATCGAATATTCCTCAGGCACAAAATAACGGAAAACATTAAAATATGTTTATAAATATTCCTTACGTTGACGGAAGTCTCTTAAATTGTAAACACAGAGTGCTCAGGTGCTCGTCCTTCAAATTTTTTTTAATTTTTTTTATTCAATTTTCACCCCAAAACAAGGCACAGTGCCACTTTGAAGCAGGGGGCTACTATTAGGGACTTAATTAGCGGGGTCATTATGAAGAGAGATGAGTAGAAAGATGTTTGTTCACATTACACTTGAACTTCTGCATATCATTGCAGTTGGGAAAGCAGAATCCCGGAAGGGAGTTCCAAAGACCCGCAGTTCTGGGGAAGAAACTATTGGAGTAAAAGGCTTTCTTGCAGCTAGGGATCTCTACTGTAAAGGGATGAAACTTAGTAGCTTGTCGGGTTTGTCGGGGGTAGTTACGTCGGGGAGGTACATGTGTTTGCAGTTCGTCAGAGCATTCACCATTAAAGTATTTGTAGAACAGGCAGAGGGATGCAACATCTCGTCGATGGGACAGAGGCTGAAGCCTAGATGACAGTTCAGGACCTATCAGGTTGGCGACTCTCTTTTGAATCATGTCCAGGAGCGAGAGACAAGCAGCAGATGCACCAGCCCAGATGTGACAACAGTACTCCATACATGGGCGAATGGTTGCCTTATAGAGGTATAGGATACTGTCAGGCGTAAGTAGTTTTCTAGCACGGTAGAGGGAGCCAACCTTCCTTGCAGCAGCCTTGGTAATGCTCTCAATGTATCTATTCCAGTTCATATTCCCTGTAAACGTTAGGCCGAGGAGTTTAAAAGAAGTACTTTCAGGCAATATGTTCTTGGCCATTGCTATTGGTGGCAGAGAAGGTTTCTTGTAGTTATTGCAGGAAACAAGCTTAGTCTTAGCAACATTGAATGTGACCAACCATTTTTGTCCCCATTCCACTACGGATTGGAGGTCATCCTCTAATGTTTCTGCCATTTGCTTGGATATGTGTTCATTTGTTTTCCTCTCATATCTGTTATAGAGAGTGGTGTCATCGGCAAATATACCCATCTCCGAAACAATTTTATCAGGGAGGTCATTTATGAATATCAGGAATAATAGAGGTCCAAGGATAGACCCCTAAGGTACTCCCGCATTTATGTCATATTGTTTGGATGTACGACCGTCGAGGACAACTTTGATTTTTCTATTACTTAAGAAGGATTTAATTATATTATGAATTCGTCCAGTGATTCCATATGATCTAATTTTCCTTAGAAGACCATCGTGCCATACCCTGTCAAAAGCCTTAGATATATCAAGGGCCACCGCTCTACTCTCCCTTGTTTTATCCAATGAACGGTATATACGTTCAGAAACTACAGTTAAGATATCTGCTGTTGAACGGGCTTGCCTGAATCCATATTGTTTGTCAGTCAGGAGTTTAGCAGCTGTTAGGTGCTGGACTAGAGCTTGATTAACTAAGGACTCAAATATTTTAGCGAAAAGCGGGAGGAGGCTAATGGGGCGATAATTTAGTGGGTCAGTTCTTTCACCAGAATTCTTGAAGACTGGTACCACAGAGGTGGTTTTCCAGCAGTCGGGAAAACAAGATTTGTTAAGGCATTTATTGTAAAGTTTGGACAGAACTGGAGCGACCTCGGCAGAGCATTTTTTTAATAGCACAGCCGGGATGAGATCTGGTCCACATGCTTTTGAGGTGTCTAGGTTTTTTATAACAGCATGTACCTGAGAAGGGGTGATTTTCAAATCGTCTAGTGTGGCGTCTGTTCGCAGAGGAAAATCAGGGAGTGAGTGGTGTACCGAGTTCAGTGTGGAGTTTGAGGCAAACCGACTGGCAAGCAGATTAGCCTTGTCAGTTGCCGTGCAAGCAACCTCATGATTGTTTGTTAGTGGGGGAATCGTTGACTGTCCATTATTAACTATGCTGTTGTAGATTTTCCAAAAATCCCGGGTTCCTAATTTCTGTGCTTCGACGCGCTTTCTGGTGGTTTCAGAGTAATCTGTCTTAGCTGTCTCTATCACTCTCTTACAATTATTTCTAGCTTCTATAAACTTCTGTTTATTTGAGCTGGACTTATGTCGGTTGAATCTGTGGAACGCATGCTGCCTTTGACCTATGGCAGCTGCACAAGCAGAAGTAAACCATTGGGGAGAGTGGGGCTTGCTATAGAATTTCCGTGCGGGAACATATGCTTCAATAGCAGTTTTGAACCATTCAGTGGTCTCATTTGCACACTGTTCCGCTGGAAGCGTAAAGATATTTTGCCATGGGGCATCTCTGATGAGCTCCCTGATGGTTTTCCAATCAGCCTTTTTGTAATACCTCGTTGTTTTGAGTAGTGGGTCTTCAGTTTTAGGGCGAGAATTTAGGCTGATTTCTACCATTATCACAGCGTGATCAGCATTCCCGAGTGGGCTGTGGGCATTTGTTGTACAGTCATTGAAAACCGTTGTCAGAAAGAGATCTAGAAGTGAGGCATGTTGATCGTGCTGGTCTGGGAAACGTGTCGGAAATGTAACCAACTGAGATAGGGAATGGGATATAGAGAAGCTATGTGTTGCGCTACCAGCTACGTCTGTGTGATTAGAGAATCCTAGCCAGTTACTGTGGTGGATATTGAAGTCACCAAATACATGTATTTCTGCGCTAGTATCGAGGAAGAGTGCTATATCTATGCTCTGAGACTTTGTTTATTAGGGTACAGTCTTGGTTTGAGGGAGAGCGGTAGAGAAAATACAAGTAGCTAATATTGAAAACGGGGCTCTTCATTTCAAAGTCGCTGCCATTTAGATTTTTTTTAAAACTGGTTCGTGAATTAAAAAAATATTTCTTTACAAATTACTGAAAAATACAAACCAATGAACTTTTCAACCATAAAATAACTTTTATTGACTATGGTAACATTTATTTCTTGTATATTTATATTATTATATATATATAAAAGTTTCTCTTTGTAAGGAAACATCATTTTGTTGGTCACCCTTGGCTACGAATTTGATATAAAAAATGTATATTTTCGCGAAAAGTATCTTTACTTTTATTATATTTTGCTTAGGGTAAAATATTTGAGTATCAAAACCTATCTCTTTACAACCCCATCCTTTTCATAAACTATCATACTTTCATCAATCACAGTCCATTTTGCTGTATGCTGCTTTTGAACCCAGTCAACGACGGGTACTTCTGCTCGTGTATATATATATATATATATATATATATATATATATATATATATATATATATGTTATGTCAGGTCATGTCATATGCTACTGGTACCATGTAACCCAGTATTACCTGTCTCATGGTCGGGTCACCGGCGACTAAACTGGTTCCCCCACCAGACTTGTTTGGTGAGGAGGGCAGCTAGTCTCCCTGAAGGATTAAAAACAAGACCTTCCACAGGGCGAATGAACTCTTTTTCTGAGTCAACGGCCAACTAGCACCGTGTATATTTGTGTGTGTGCATATGTGTATTGGGGTAAAGATGGCTCCCGTAAGCCGTGGTGAAGGAAACCTTTCTAGGAGAAGCAAATCTCTGATTTAAAAAACCATAAAGCGGAACCCAGTACCCGCATTAAGCTGGTCTGCAGTTTAATTTCTTGCTGGCTATCTTGCTCTTGCTTGTTGCTAGATCTCAACATTTTGAACCGAGAGAGAGACTTAGCTGTCGTACAAAGCTAAGACTCTGTAGCATAATATTTGCATGGATACTCCCTCAGACATTTGGGTTCATGGATTTTAAATGTCTGAGGGAGTGGCACTCGTCTGACAAGACGTTGCAATCATTATATATATATATATATATATATATTACTTAATTTACTCATATAAAATTAATATACGAAAGTATAGATTTATGCGTAAACTTTAAGTATTTACTTCAAAAGTGCTCAATACGTAGGTAGAGCTAGTTAGTACTTATATGCGAATTCGCGCATAAGCCTGACGAGTCCTAGAGTGGATGAAACGCGGAATATTCAGTGTAGCTTAATCGCCATATATTTTTTATAAATTACTATATATATATATATATATATATATATATATATATTAATATTATTGTTATTATTATTATTATTATTATTATTATTATTATTATTATTATTATTATTATTATTATTAATTTGAAGGTAAACAGCGACATTTGGTCGCTATAAACAGCCATCTATTTCAGTCAATGAGACTTCGTCAGGCGACCCTGAGCTATTCGACGCTATAGAAAGAAAAAGAAGGTAAGTTTTTTTTTTTTTAAGTAAACCAGAAAAGTTGCTCTTTAAATAGAAAAGGTCGCATTTCCACCTGTTTGGAAAATCGTTCAAATATTATTATAACTTATATCCACAGCTGGATTTTAGACAATATAATTTGAAATTATTAAAGTGAGGAGTAGTTTACCAGAACAGTAGGTTGTGTTAGTGGGTCTCGGGGGTGATTTAAACTGAACATCGAGTTTCGTTTAGCGTGTCTGTTGATAAGCTAATGTTTGCGTGTCGAAAAAAAGGTTTTCTAAATGTAATCGTTGAACCACGTTGAGCCATATTCAATTAGTTTTTAACTAGTCACTGTATTTGACTGTTCTTCATTTCTTTTTTGTTAAACCCTATCCACCTCCAAATCATTTAACTTTCTCTGACACGCGACTAGTTGGCCAGTCGTACAATACGCTTAAACATGATATTTAAATTCATGCATATTACGTATATATTATTATAGAATCAATTCCGTATTGTTATTACGAGGGGCGTGCAATAAGTAATGCCCCTGACCCACTTCCCATAGCAGTAGAGCAACGAAACTTGGCACAGTTATTAGTCTTTCTCTACATAGGAACAACCCAGAGGTATGCATTTCTTCCATCGTTTGATGCAGCTCTGAAGACCGTTTTTGTAGAACACCCCAGGTTGGTCCTCCAACCATGACGTGACTTCAGAAATCAAAGCTGCATCATCTGGGAAACGCTTTCCTTTCAAAAACAACTTCATGGCTGGGAAGAGGTGAAAGTTAAAGGGTGCAAGGTCAGCAGAGTAGGGAGGATGGGGAAGGATTTCATAACCACACGTCCGTGCTTCTGATCTGGCGACATGCGAGTTGTGGACCGGAGCGTTGTTCTGCAGGAGGACGGTACCTTTACTGATCTTGTCCCGCCTCTTGATTTTGATAGCTTCCCTTAATTTCCTCAAAAGTGAAGCATAATGGGCTCCTGTAATTGTGGTACCCTTTGCCAGGAAATCTATCATCACTACTCCGTCCTAGTCCAAGAAGACTGCCAGCGGAGGGCTGCGCCCTGGTCTTCATTGTAGGTGGTGAGTCCAAGTGCTTCGACTGCATTGACTGGGCTTTGGTCTCTGGATCAGAGTGATGTACCCAGGTTTTATCCTGTGCAATCAGTGTTTTGAAAAACTTTAACTCATCTTCTTGGCACATCTACAAATTCATCCTCGAGCACTCGATGCGTTCTCGCTTCTGGAATGGTGTGAGTAACCTGGGAATCCATCTGGCAGACACCTTATGCATATGCAAATGGTCATGAATAGTAGTTTCCACAGACCTTGTACTAATCTTGACATCGTGGGCTATTTGGCGAATAGTAATGCCCCGATCTTCCAAAATGGTAGCCTCAACTTGACGGACAGATGCTTCTTTAATGACAGAAGGGGGATGATCATATCTGGGAGTTGTTTCCACAGACTTCCGGCCCTGTTTGAATTCATGATTCCAGCGTTTTACAAGGTCATATGATGGGGCATTATCAAAAGTCTCCAGTGGTATGTGTCCTTTTAAATACAAAACCCGGATCACTGCTCGACATTCAACAGGCTCCATTTCGCACCTGACTCAGTTCAACACTTGTAAAACAGAAACCACAATAAGTTCAGAGCTGTAATTTGCCAGATAACCCGTAAAAATATAAATCATTGCACATGCAAAATTGCAACTAGATCAAACAGCTGGAAGTGGGTCAGGGGCATTACTTATTGCACGCCCCTCGTATATATTACGAAGCATTATTTGCCACGTCAGCTAATATTTCGGCTTAGCGACGAATATACTGGAAAAGTTATTTCTGATTAATGTTTTGTTTTAAAATATTCAAACGAAGAAATGATTTGCAGCGATTTTAAATGGTACAATTTTCTTTTTTGTAAAGCGAACTTACTAGTAAGAGAAAATAAAAATAAAATAGAGTACACTTAGGTTTTGAATAGGGTATCATTTGATCTGCAGTCGAATGTTCTACCAGAGCTATATCTCCAGATGTCAATAATTCTGTTATTTTAAAGAAGAAATGATTTGCTAAGATTTTATTATCTCCCTTGCCGATGTTATGTAAGATATTCACCTGTAAATATGTTTCTTTTTCTTTTTATAAGAAAGACTAATTTTAGAATCGGATATTTCCCATTAAATTTACTTATTGGATGAATTTATGTATAAAACATACACGAACACTGCCAGACATATGAATTCCCTTTGGGTGAAATTTGCAAAAGATAGGCTAAGCCGTAATGAAAATATGAGGAAGGAACTCACACACAACACAAAGTTATTCATATATATATATATATATATGTGTGTGTATGTGTGTGTGTGTGTGTGTGTGTGTGTATGTGTGTGTGTGTGTATATATATATATATATATATATATAAAGCTGAACGTCTGTGTGTGTGTCTGGTCACGAATAGGCTCCTATATGGTTGACTATTATAGAAAACTATACTCATATAATGATAGAAGATGTATCGAGACATAGGAATGGGTATGTTTGATCTAGCATAATGATTCATTAAAATTGTGGGGTCTGCGTACGTGCCTGGTCTACAAAGTATGGAAATAAAAAATTTAAAAATTAAAAAAAGAAGTTTAAAAGTGTGTTTGATATAGATGTACATAATAATACTTTGATTAGTATGTTTTAACTTAAATAGGGATGGTATAATAAAATTGTGGGGTCTACGTTCCGCCTGGCCTCCATAGAATGGAAATAGGCACAAACTTTGATAAAGACTTTTCATATCTGTCTGCGTAAGTATACTTTGATAATTATGTTTCAGTTTGAAGAAATATGGTATAATAAAATTATGGGGGTGTTCGTTCGCGCCTGACCTCCATAGAATGGAAATATGTCACAAAGTTTAACAACATTTTTTAATATAGATCCTTAGAATATTGTGATAAGTGTTTCAGTGTGAACAGGTATGGTATAATAAATTATGGGGTTTATCTATTTTATTTTTACTTTCATCATATTTTGTTTTGGTTTTGATACCCCCAAATTCGAAGCTATCTCTTTACAACGCTTCCTATTCATAACCTATTATACTTTCATAAATCAGAGTCCATTTTCTGTAGGCTGGTTTTGAACCCAGTCAACGACGGGTACTATATATATATATATATATATATATATATATATATATATATATATATATATATATATATATATATATATATTACACAGGTTTGCCTCTAACAAGCCATATCGCTATCAAGACGTAAGGGGTTACATATTTGTGCCCATGCCAAGGAAAGATTAACAAGATGTTGGTTTGCATAACATTTAAACTTCTTCATATCAGTACAGTCAGGGAAGCAGATAGCAGATAGCAGGTCGGTATTTTCCAAAGTCTCGCTGTTCGAGGAAAGTTTTTTTTTTTTTTTTTTACACAGTGATCACCGCTTATCAAGGCCCGGAAGCCACTCAGGGATAAGGGTTATTGCAAGTACATTACGTTAGTGAGGAGATTTGCTGATATGTTTACTTAAGGGGGCGGTTCATTAGGAATTTGTTAACATTGGACTTGAAGACAACCAAGTTGTAGTCCGGAGGGAAGCAGGCAGACGGAACAGAGTTCCACAGGCGTGCAGTTCTAAGAAAGAAGCTTTATTCATGGAATCTGCGTTTTGATTTAGGCACAGATATAGAGTGGGGGAAATTTTTCACAGTGGATTAAGCTAGACGGGTGTTTTTCGTGAAAGATTGGCGAGGGGGGACCAGAGATTGGAGCTCAGACGAGCATCTGCCATGAAAATAACGATAAACCAAGGACAGGCTCGCAAGGTCTCGTCTGTGGGAGAGAGGTTGCAGGGTAGAGAAAAGGGCATCCCCCACTAAGCCACGAAGTCTATTTTGTACTCTGTCAAGGCAGGATAGGCTGTTGTTAGCAGCTCCTGCCCAGATATGGCAACAGTATTCCATCCTTGGACGTACTTGGCTTTTATATAGATAGAGAATTGCATCCGTAGTGAGATATCTTCAGGAGCGGTAGAAGGATCCCACCATCTTTCCAGCGACCTTGGCAACAGACTTGATGTACGTGTTCCATTTCAGATCAGGAGTAAAGGTCAAACCCAGAAGCCTGTCAAAACACGGGGCCTCACCCAGACGAGAGCCATCCATCACAAGTGATGCCAGATGGGGATCAGAGCGTTGATGATGTAAGGATAGGAGTTTGGTTTTGGAAAAATTACAATAAAAAGTTTTCTAGCATTTAGAGACCTCAACAGAGAAGGAGTGTGATTTTGTTGTTACGCGGGTTTGTCGGAGATATGTACATCGAGCGTGCACAGATAAAATGACTTGTAAAATATGGCACAAGGTACAACATTGTGGCGATGGGACAGAGGATGAAGCTTAGTTGACAATGTGGGATGTATTAAGTATATATACAAATATGTGTATGTTGCTTATTTACTTATAAAATACTTATTCATGAAAACTTAGTGTATTAGTATGCGCACATGACTGTAGTTTTCATGGTTCAAGCCCTGGTATTGACTCACGTGCTGGTGTGCGTAAGAACTATTTTATGAGTAAATGATAAAACAATATATGTATACTAGACTAACCGTGACCCATTTGGGTCAGTATATGTTATGGCAGGCTATGAAATAGTAAGTAGTAAGTATATTAAACATGGTCAAAATATACGCGCTTCTGCGAATAACAATAGTCCCACTTTAAACATAATGAATTAAATTGCTTAATATCCAGGAAAATTATTTGCGGAAATAATAAATGTGATAGTTGTTTTCAGCATACCTGAAAACTTATAAAAGTCTTCATTTTCAAGAAAAGTGAAATGTTATATTTACTTTATAAAGGCTACATTATATACATTGTTGGTCATCCGACCCTTAAAATTTGCCTGGCGTTAATTCCACCGAATCGCTTTGTAAATAAAGAAGTTCGACTCTTAACGAAAGCACTTATCACGAGTCAACGGCTATTACATTTGCCGGCTTATTAGATATGTCGTCAAGGATCTAAGGGAGATAACTCTATGTTATTAAGACATTACCGTATAGCGAGCAACCACTTTTTGTATACTATAGCTCTCTATTTCGTAAGTTTTTTTTTTCTTATTTGTGTGAAAAAAATATTTTAATTTTTATTCAAGAGAAAAAAAAGCTGATATTTAGGCTTGACAATGAATTCTCTGGAAAAGTATGCAAGGCAAATTGTAATATTTATTAAACAAGTAATTAAAAAAAAACTTGCCTTATCTTTTTGTCATTGAATTATTTACTTTTTCTTTTATTTTCATTTTTAGAACAATTTTAATCATTCATATTTAGAACCATTTTAATTTTTATTTAAAAGAAACAAAAAAGAAACTGATATTTGAACGTTTTTCTATGCAAACACTTTAATTTGTTTGTTCCAAATACAAGTTTTAAGTTTTGTAATTTTAAATGTTTCGCGTTTGTTTTACTGTCAAAAATTGTAGTGTGAAAAAATGAATTAAAAAGTTTTATAATGGTATAAAGCGAAAGAAAGGTGTTCTATAATTAAAGAATCGTACGAAAAATGCGTGTGGCAATTCCTAAGGAATGACGGATTGGATTCAGATTATTGTTTCTTTTGAATAAAAATTAATTGTTTGAAAACTATTCCAACTTGTAACGGAAGTGTATTTTTTTTTTTTTTTTTTTTTTTTTTATTACATTTTCACCCCAAACAAGGCAAATTGCCACTTTGGTGTAGGGGGCTACTATCAGGGGCAACAACTACTGGGGTACTATGTAGGGATTTGGGCAGCAAGGTGTCGGTTCACGTTACACTTGAACTTCTGCACGTCAGTACTGTTGGGGAAGCAGGGACCTGGAATGGAATTCCAGAGTCTTGCGGTTCTGGGGAAGAAACTATTGGAGTAAAAAGATCTTTTACATCTAGGGACCTCTACAGTGTGGGGGTGGGATCTAGTAGCCTGTCGGGTTTGTCGAGGGTGCTCGCGTCGTGGGGGCACAAGTGATTGCAGTTCATCAGAGCATTCACCACTAAAATACTTGTAGAACAGGCAGAGGGATGCAACATTTCGTCGATGGGACAGAGGCTGAAGCTTAGATGCCAGTTCAGGGCCTATCAGATTTGCGACTCTCTTTTGAACCTTGTCAAGGAGCGAGAGACTAGTAGCAGATGCACCAGCCCAGATGTGGCAGCAATACTCCATACATGGGCGAATGGTGGCCTTATAGAGGTACAGGATACTTTCGGGTGTTAGTAGTTTTCTAGCACGGTAGAGAGAGCCCACCTTTCTTGCAGCGGCCCTGGCAATGCCTTCAATGTAATTGTTCCAACTCATGTTTCCTGTGAACGTTAGGCCAAGGAGTTTGAAAGATGGACTCTCAGATAAAGAGTCGTTGGCCATTGCTATTGGTGGTAGAGAGGGTTTCTTGTAATTATTGAATGAAACTAGTTTAGTCTTGGCAGCATTGAACGCGACCAACCACTTTTGTCCCCATTCCACTACAGATTGGAGGTCTTCCTCTAGTGTTTCTGCCATTTCTTTAGAAATGTGTTCATTCGTCTTCCTGTCGTGTCTGCCATAGAGTGTAGTGTCATCAGCATATATACCCATCTCAGAGGCAATGTTGTCGGGGAGGTCATTTATGAATATCAGGAACAATAGAGGTCCAAGGATAGAACCCTGGGGCACTCCCGCATTTATATCATATTGTTTAGATGTGCGACCGTCGAGGACTACCTGGATTTTTCTCTTATCTAAGAAGGATTTAATTATGTTAAGTATTCTACCAGTGATACCGTATGATCTGATTTTACTGAGGAGACCCTCATGCCATACCCTGTCAAAAGCCTTAGATATATCTAGAGCTACCGCTCTGCCTTCCCCCGCTTTGTCCAGTGATTGGTATATACGTTCAGAGATCACGGTGAGGATGTCTGCTGTGGAACGGGCTTGTCTAAATCCATATTGTTTGTCAGTCAGTAGTTTAGCATCTGTAAGATGATGGATTAGAGCGTGGTTAATTATGGTCTCAAATATTTTGGCAAAAAGTGGAAGGAGGCTAATGGGGCGATAATTTGATGGGTCTGTCCTTTCACCAGAATTCTTGAATACTGGTACAACAGAAGCAGTTTTCCAACAGCCCGGAAAGTGTATAACATGAGGTAAAAGTGGAATTCCTCTAAAAATTAAATTTTAAAAAGAAAGTCTTTGGTTAGTCGTCTG